>NC_056739.1:1932838352-1933000852 GCF_019279795.1 Protopterus annectens | reverse complement strand
GTACACTGAAAAATTCCATATATGGGAATGTAGACAGACAAAGGTGGCTGTAAAAATGTAGATAGATGGACAGAAATGGCATACCATGTACAGATATGAGTGAAACTATCCTCTGTGTGTCAGAAAAATTAAAGGCAATAAGTTAAATTTATTTTTTTTTAATAATCTGGACATGTTTGTGCAGTGTGCTGCAGTGTGCAAATATGCTTTATAAAAAAAAATTGAAAAAATTGGAAAAAAAACAAATTAATATTATGTTACAGAAATGTATTACAGGACCCTGCATGGAGTATCTGCAATGGTGCATTAATGCTGTTGCTAACATGGTAGGGCTTTAAAGTATGTAGTTTCCAGGCTGTGAGCACAGATCCCTATGGAAATGAGGTGGAGTTACTGCGTAGCATAAAGTGGTAATCATGCCGCATATCCCCTCTGTGTAGGCAGAGAACTATGTTCATGTGTACAGAGAAGATAGTTGACATCAGTGGAGTGTGTGTTCAATTACTTCTAAGCTTATTTCAGCTTCGCTGTGCCTGTTTGCGTAGCTCACTGCCGTGCTGAGCATCTGCTTTCAGGGGTGTGTGTGCACTAACTTCTAAGCTTTGTTTACTTATGGGGCATACATTTCACCTTGCTTCCATGGCACACCTCTCTGTTGAGCATGGACATCTGGGGGGGAGTGAGTACTAATTGCAAAGCTTTGTTTACCTATGGGGTGCATGTTTGAGTGGTGTGCCACAGTACTGAGTGTGTCTAAAAGACAATGACATATTAATTAGCGTTGACCCCTGTTTAATTTAAACAAGGGCCATTAAATGATGTTAATGATATACTAGACAGGTGTAATGTATCATAGGTAGCCATTCACAGAGTCAGTACCTACATTAGGGCATTATAAAGTATGCATACACCATGCAATCAGATTCTTCTGCCATACTCTGCACCATTGGAGTACAGACTTGGGAATTTCAGTTGAAAGAATGTTAGGGACTGCTTCAGGTCTGCTACACCTGTATGTGCTAGATGCTGAAGTCAGTCCTGCTGCTGCTGACAAAAGGCTAAGACAGAGAAGAAGAGTGTTCAGGCCCAGGGTAATATTACAGGGGTTACATTAGCTGGAGATTGTAGAACACTACAGGATGGACAGGGACATAGTACAAGAACTCACTGTGCTCTGCTGCCTTCAAATCAGACCCAGAACCATCAGAGAGAAATCCATCCTAGTGGAAACAAAGGTACGTGTAGCCCTTAGAATACTAGCTACAGGTACCTTCCAAAGACCAACTGGGGACATGACAGAGGTCTCACAGGCATCAGCATCCAGGGTATTCCACCAGTTCCAAGATGCCATGCTACCACATGCCAGTGAGCACACATCTTTTCCCCTAACCCTTGAGGTGAGAACCAGCAATATGCAACACTTCTACTATGTAGCACACTACTCAGAGGTACTGGGTGCCATAGATTGCACTCATGTACACATCAAGTCAACACCTGGTGAGGAGGGTAGAATCTATGTCAACTGCAAGGGGTACCACTCCATCAACTGCCAGGTCGTGTGCAATACCCAGGGCATTATCATGAATGTATGTGCTAGCAGCCCTGGCAGTTATCACAACTTCCATATCTGGCATGCATCACAGCTGTACTAGATGTTTGCTAGGAGGTGACATCACACATGTCACATTGACATTTACTGGGCAATTCTGGCAATGCACAGGTACCATGGATGATGACGTCAATCAGAAATGCACACACATCCATGGAAGAATGCCATGCACACCCACAAACTAGGAACATCATAGAAAGTGTGTTTGGGCTTCTGAAATCATGGTTCTGGTGCCTCGATATATCTGGTGGAGCCCCGCAGTATACTCTAGTCACATATGCACAGATATTGACAGTATATGCCATGATACAGAATACAATCATGTGGAAACAGCTGCAGCAGGATCAGCAAAGGGAAGGGATATACAGCCCCCACCAATGCCTATGTTACCACAGACACACTCACAGGAGGATTTGGAGGAGGAACCCCCTGATGATGTCCCTGTAGGCAGATGTAGGCATGCCTAGTATGCCCTGACTTTGGCTAAGAGACAACGCATAGCACATTCACTGACAAACTAGGGCCCTAGGGACTGACACCTTACTCCTCCTTACATACATATAGTAAAATTGTTGATGCCTGCCAACTCACACAACCTGTACTATCCTTGTATTGGCTGTGGACTGCTGCATTACACAGTGTCAACCCTAAACTACAGTTTTGTCAACTACTGCATTCATAAGATAAGTATCTAACCTACACACTACTTGGATCACATGTATGGATCTGTGCATTTATGCAAGGAAATATAGTGGGCTATTTGGACAGCTGTAACCTCCACATGGGACTACAGATACCCAGTCCAACAGTATGTGTCCCCTAATAATCACTAGGCCTCATGGCTGGAATATTCACTACATCAGTCAAGGGAGATATTAAACAGTGGGCTCGCATAATATTTGGACTACTGTCTATCTCAGCAGATCATGTGTGTTGTTCCCCCATCCCCCAACACAGAAGTGTTCCCATATAACTGCTTTAACAGTAAGTCCTCAATGGTATATCAGCAGACCAAGCAATCTCAGGGCTGTAACATAGTACTCTAACACACATTGTATGTCTCACGTAAAGCAGAAATAACAATATACTTATTTATGGTGATGGATGTGTGATGAATAACTCTTCTCTGTCTGTCCGCCTGTGTGGTCCAGTAGATTAGGAAAGTTAGTATAGGTGATGGTCTTGACGGTTCTAATCTGGAACTAGTCACATCTTTTGCACATGAGGTATTATTATGACAGTGTTTTCATATGTTGTCATTCTGTGTATGGTGTAATATTATGAACCTCAGTCACATATGAAGTACAGCAGACAGTTGGGAAATGCCGTGGACATTTTGAGTGAAGTGCAGTACTGCAGAAACAGGGACAAATGTCAATGTCTGTAACATACCTCTCAACCTCTTAGTGCAAGAAACTTGGACAAAGCCTAACAAAATGGGGAGACAAAGGCCCACAAATAGGGGCATATTTAAATATTGCTCTCATAAACTTAAAAAGTTGCTAGAATAACAGGATTTGTTTCAACAGACATTTTCCTGAAGGATTTGCAGTCAGAAACTCAAATGTATGTCATTATTTAGTGACTTCATTCCTCAGTTCATCCAAGTGATTTGCCAGAAAACCACAAATTATATGAGGAACAGACCAAAATTATGAGCCAAAACTCTGGACTTTCTGCAAAACTCTGGACATTTGAGAGGTATGGCCTGTAACACACAAAATTCTAGACTGGAGTACAGGTAGTTGTGACCTGGAGTCATTGTATAAATACTGACAGTCCCACTGGGCATGCCCAAACAGTTAAAATGAATGAAATTCTGTTTCCCTGTCATCAGAATGACTAGTTATGTATAGATATGTGTGTGTGTGCATATATATATATATATATATATATATATATATATATATATATATATATATATATATATACAGACATATACTTATCCATCTGTCACTATCTCTCTCTCACATACATAGTATATCTACTGCTATGTAGTGTCAAATAAATATATACCTATATATATCGCAATAATACATAGACTCTCCCCATATATCTACATAACACATATACGTATCATACACACACAGCTACATCTATATTTACATCCCTGTTAATTACATAAATATGTGTGTGGGTGTCTGTATTGTCCCACATACCCTGATAATAGTGTGTAAATCTGCACTATCACACATCCATATTGTTGTTAAAAGGATCAAAACTAAGGGTTCTACAGTACATAATACACTTACCTACAGACCCCTGTGCCTGCTAGGTGTCACCACATAAAGAGATGCAGGTGGGCAGGTGGTGTAATGCACAATGTTGTCAATGTACATATCGACAGGGCACAATGTTAGTAGCCACAGGTTTGCCCATCTAACTGCAAGCAGCCACATATAGCCATACTGGTAACTGTACACACATAGCTAGGATAAAAACAGTTATCCAACTGCTAAGATACTAGATGCAGATAAATAAAACAAAAGAAGCACTAGGATAGCCATTTCCATTGATACAATGTTTTAATGTAACACAACCACATTGCTAGCACCAACACCACATAAATGCTAAAACGCAGTACATTTTCGTCATAGTATCATAGACTTCATCAGACAACAGATACAGCAACATGACCCTTAATATATACCATTCTAATAAACCTTAATTAAATAAATTATCTAATTATGTCCAAAAAAGTATTGCTGAAAACTAACGTATAATAAACTGTAAAATTGTTTGCCAAATGCTATTAAACATTTTCAATGTTCTACACATTAAACCTTGAATACATACATACATAAATACATAAATATGTAGAAAATTTTAAAAACATTAAAAAATGTTAAAAATACTTTTGTTAAATGTGTAAAGAATATTTAAGAGTATCTATAAAATATAAAAATGCAAGTAAATAATACCATCTGGTGTTGAAAAAGCAAAAAGACAAGAACTTGTATTAAGTAGCTAGCATCAAAGCCATACTAATCTATATAAATATAAGGATGATAAAAGTGTGTTTAAAACATGGACTTGCATGTATAGTTGTTTATAACTTAGCAGATCTTAATTTAAAAACTGGGGCAAGGGAGGCCATGTCATTTAAACCTGGCCACCTGTTAGCCTCTAAGATTAATTGCCAGTAAACCTCTCTGTATTCAAGTTGGGTCTCCTATGGACCACCGCTGACATCATTGGGGACTTTCTCTAACACAAAAAATGTAAAATTAGCATGTGAGCATGTTAATGTGTGTTTGTAAGGTGCATTTTTAAGGTTCTCGTTTCTTATATCGTATGTATGTTCATAAATCCTTTTCCTGAAATTTGTCTCAGTTTTGCCCACGTACAACGCTTTGCACTTTCCACACATTGCTATGTACACTATTCCCCTGGGGTCACAATTATAATAAGATTTTGCTACTATATTTTTATCTCTGCTGTTAATTTACATTTCAGATTTATTGGTAATAAAGAGACACTGTTGGCAAAAAACACATTTGAATGTGCCAAGCCTGCCTTTTCTACCACCACTAGCTTGATTGTTTTCCATTATATCCTTAATAGTACATCCTTTCCTGAATACATATTTAAGGGGTTTGTCAAAAATGGATCCAAGATCAGAAAAACTAGCAAATCTGTTCCGTTCCTTGGTAAAACATTCTTTGATAATCTGGGCATCTCCACTATAATCCAAAATAAATGCATTGTCATGCTCAGTAGTAGTCACTGTAGTGTCAGCTGTAGTTGCACTAGAGGTATCAATAATACCCAATCGGAGCAAATCTCTCATCCCTACCACTCAAAACTTCATTGTATATTTTGCTAATGAGGTGCTCAGGGTATTGCCTTTCTAACAACATAGATTTCAGAAAGCCACTTTCACTTAGAAAGTCTTGATCATCTGAGGTCATCCTGCTACCACGCACTAATTGATCTTTCACTATACTTCTCTTCTGAAAAAAATGGGTGTGCGCTTGAAAAATGTAGGTATGAGTTGGAATATGTATCCTTCCTGTGCACTTTTGAAACAAAACCTCTATCCTTCTTCTGAATTGTGACATCTAAATAATTCAAATTATTATACTCTAAATTGTAAGTGGATTTCAAAAAACTAGTACTTTTAGATCTATAATCAAATAATTCAAGAAGCTTATCTTTGCTTTCAATCCAAAATAAACAGATGTCATCCAGGAAATGTTTATGCAGAACCCAACAGTCCTTAAATCTTGAACTGAAGATGAATTTCTCTTTCCAGCCTGAAAGAGCTATATTTGTATAGGTGGGTGCACACATAGCTCCCATAGCTACCCCTTTTGTCTGATGGAAAAATTCCCCCTCCAAAAATATGAAGTTATTGTCTAATATCATTTCCATTAACTCTAACAGGACATATAATTCTTTGTCCGAGAATGTTTTCTTTCTCTTTAGAGTCTCCTCAAAAAGTTCTAGACCTTCTTTGTGGGGATAGAAGTAAACAAAACTACCACATCAATGGTAACAAAAATGATGTCCCTCCATAAAGTTTCTGTAACACTCCTTAAAAAATCCCAGGAGTCACGCAACACATTTCTAGCTTGCATAGAAATATCTTTAGAGACAAAATCAACAAATTTAGCTAATGGGGCTGTGATAGAATGACTTGCTGCCACTATAGGTCTTAGGAGTGGATTATCTATGGCCTTATGGACTTTGGGTATCCCAATAATTGAGGGTACTTTTGGCTCACTGTTGTGCAAAAAATTAAAGGTGTCCATATCTATAAATCCTTCCAGTACTTGGTCATTCAAAGCCAAGTAGATTTATTTTATAAGCAATGTTAATCTCATTTTTAGACCCCCTTCACATATTTTTTCTCATCTAAAAGGATGTCCATCATCTTGCCCTCATATATAATTGAGTCCCTAATGATTGTGCCTCGCCTCTTGTCTGGCTTCATTACTCTAATAAATTTGTTTGACCTAATATTCTCCAATAAATTTCTTTCATCCCTTGTTAGGTTGGACCACACTCTATTTTTTTGAAATTCCGTCCCTCAATTCTTTTTCAACAGCTATTTCAAAATTTCTTAATTGGGGATATAAGGGTGGGTTCCAAGTACTTTTTCCTTCTAAACATTTCTGATTTTTACTATTCCCTTCAAATAATAATTTAAGGTTTTTCTTCCGAATGAACATTTTCAAATCAATAATTAACTTGCTAATGTCACATTTGTTTAGATACAAATTTAAAACCTTTAGTAAACAATCTTATTATAATTGTGACACCAGGGAAATATTACATATAGCAATGTGTGGAAAGTGTGAAGCGTTCTATGTAGGCTAAACTGAGACAAATCTCAAGAAAAGGATTTTTAACATACATGTGATATAAGAAAAGAGAACCTTAGAAATGCACTTTACAAACACACATTAACATGCCCACATGCTAATGTTACATTTTTTGTGTTAGAAGAAGTCCCCAAGGATGTCAGGGGTGGTCCATGAGAGACCCAACTTGAATACAGAGAAGTTTACTGGCAAGTAATCTTAGAGGCTAATAGGTGGGCATGTTTAAATGACGTGGTCTCCCTTGCCCCAGTTTTTAAATTAAGATCTGCTAAGTTATAAACAACTATACATGTAAGTCCATGCTTTAAACACACTTTTATCATTCTTATGTTTACATAGTTTAGTATGGCTTTGATGCTAGCTACTTAATACAAGTTCCTGTCTTTTTACTTTTTCAACACCAGATGGTGCTATTTACCTGCATTTTTATATTTTATAGATACTCTTAAATATTCTTTACACATTTAACAAAAGTATTTTTTAACATTTTTTAATATTTTTAAAACTTTCTACATATTTATCTATGTATGCATGTATTCACGTTTTAATGTGTAGAACATGCAAAATGTTTAATATAATTTGGCAAACAGCTTTACAGTTTGTTATACACTGGTTTTCAACAATACTTTTTTGGACATAATTAGGTAATTTATTTAATTAAGGTTTATTAGAATGGTATATATTAAGGGTCATGTTGCTGTATCTGTTGTCTGATGACGTTTGTGATACTATGACAAAAACGTACTGTGTTTTAGCGTTTATGTGGTGTTGGTGCTGGTAATGTGGTTGTGTTACATTAAAATTTTATATCAGTGGAAACGACTATCCTAGTGCTCTTTTTGCTTTATTAGTGTTATTTTGTGCACTATTACCTTTTTTCTTTGATTTTATACTAGATGCAGATAACAGTACAAAGCAATATCAATCTGCAGGCCACAGATACTGTTCAACACAAGCCTAGTTTGTGTAATGCACAAGTACTGTGCCTGCAATCACATGTACAACAGACTCAACCTGTGGTGCATGAGATATGTACTGTGATCTATAGTGAATAAAACTAGATAGGTATGGGTTCTAATCTCACTCCAGGTTACTTGGTGTGCATCTATCGGTGTGTGTATCCCCTTGCAGAACAACTGCCATGCACTCTGAGCTATTGTCCTGCAATGGTTATGCAGTTTTTGGCCCTGTAACTTGCTGCTGGCTTCCAAACTGTCCTCTTCTACAATGCCTGATGATGTCATCCACCTTAAGACTACCAACTGACAGTATAGTACCAGACTTTAGCTGTTGCACGTGTGATAAGTGCTGTGGTCTGTAGTGTGTAAGACTAGATAGGTAGGGGTCTGAATCTCAATCCAAGCTACTTGGTGTGTGTGTATGTCCAGATGGCAAAACATCTGATCACCTTGGTAACTTAGAAATTGGTAGGCTTTTGCAGTATTTTATTTGTAGTGTGTGATGTGGCCCCCAAAGGACTGACCACAACAAGGCCTACTGATGTCATCAAGCATAATATGTCCTGAACAGATAGTACTAGCACACATGAGGTGTGTTGCAGGTATCATATACCATGATCTGTAGTGTGTACCATTACATAGGTAAGTATTTTCAACTACATACAGCCAACATGCAGTATGTGTGTGTCTTGGCATGGCCTATATGAGTGATTGGAAGTGGTGCTAGCCTCAATGTAGCTATGTTTGTGTGTGAGTCTGTTAGAGCATTTTGCATCATGTTATGGAACCATAAGATGTTTGAACTTCACTAGCATAATGGCCATACAGCCTCTACAATCATAGACATCTTTATACCCATAGTTACAAGATTAGCACATATTGCCCTAGTCCAAGAGGGACACAGGCAGATGTTCTGTGTTGAGTTGATGGTTGCCCAGACAATCAGACAGATGGCATGTGTTGAGGTGCACTGAGGTGCACTGTCTGCCATTAGGCAGAGTTCTGTTTCAAGAGTGTGTTTAAGTCTGCTAGACAAATCTCTCCCACAAGCATGTAATGCTAATGTCACATGCAAGGTTAATGTCCTTACAGTGAGTTATCTGTCTATTTTGCCTCCTACAGATAAGCAACATATGCAGTCAAGCAGGGTCACACATTGAACCATATGCAAGGCACAGCTCACCTCTGAGTACTCTATATGCCACAGATGACAATGACACTCATTGTAGACGATCCCCATTCAATACATACTGAAGAAATGAAGTGTCCTTGTGAGGGACCATACTAATGTATGCAATTGCCAGTACTGCTTGGAAAGGTACATTACCAAATGGCCATTGCACTCAGATATTGGCATGCTGATTGAAGTGTACTTGGAAATCATGAATATGTCACATACATGTGACTGTGGCCTCAGCTATGCCATATGATTCCTGCCATACCACTTTCGAGACATGGTGATCTGAGGCACATTAGGTGTAAACATGGGTGGCCAGGACTGTGTGCTCAGTTTGCTCCCCCCGAGTATGTACATCACGTGTTGTGACTGATGTGCTACTTACCAGGTATATAGATCTAACTGATGGAAATGATGCTACATATATAGTTGCATGGAGTTTATGGCCATTAGTATGTCAATGGGCATATGTTCACAATACCCTCATGCAGGGTAGTTACATACCACAAAGACTCTTTTGCTGCTCACAGTTTGCAGGCATCAGCCAACACTGTTAGCCACACTCAGTCAGTAGTTGCATGTATTGTGGTTGAATGGATTCAAAGCAGCAGAGGATCCAGGACTGCATGCTGTTGAGCACTGCTGCTTACAGATCTGCTACTGGAGGCAGATGTCCCTATGATGCATAAGCATGCCAGCAATGGGCCACTCAGTGACCCCTAAAATGACAGTATTGTGGATACCTAAATGTGTGCTTTGTAAATGTTGCCTGAGCAGGGAATATAGTCAGATGGCTTGACTCAGTCTAGGGTGTGCATGCCCTGATGTGCTCTCAACCAGATCCATGGTGACTGCCTCACAAACGTCCACCATGAATAACAGTCATGCTCCCCCTGTCACACATCCAAACTGTGTACAGTCAATTGTGTGTAGAACACATGTTTGCTGATCACCTCCATGATGATTGCCCCTATGAGCATGCAGATATGGATGCTCAGACAAAGAGGTGTATAGTTATGTTGTTCAGTGGATGCACCACTTCTGTGCAAGGGTAGAACAGTTGCTGTTGTCCACTCAGCGGGTGTGCAGCCAGTAGTGCCAGGATGATTGCAAGGGTTTCCCAGTGGTGTTAGTCATCCTTGTCAGATCACATGTGGGATGCAGCCTGGAATGTTAGCATGTGCAATAGATACTGTGCAACCAGTTATGAACTGGTCTGTATATATGGAAGTTATGGGAAAGGTTGTAGGAATGTCATGTGTCACATGTGGTAGGGACAAGGGAGTGTAGTTGACACAGACAGTGTAGGTGTACAGGTTAGGTATGAGTACAGAGCCATCATACGTAGCATCAAGACATATGAGGTCACCCACAATCTGAGCCTGTCCTTTGAGATCACATATGTAACTACACTGTGCTTTGTGGTTCTGCTTTGTGTGGGTGGCTACTTCTGTAACTTACTCTGTCTACACAACATCAAAACATCACTATGTGCTTCTTTTAGCTGAGGAGGTATTGCCTCCATATTACAGGGTGGCACCCTCACCTCAACTGTCACACAACACTGTCCACCTGTTATTGTACAGCCTGATAATGGCAGTTGTCCACCAGTCAGGTTTGCTGAGCCATGCCAAACCTGTGTCCTTCCTGTCACATACAGCCGAGTTCATGCAGTTGTAATGCTGCTGACATAATGCATGGGTGTAGAGCTCTGCATACCTGCCTGTCCCACCTGAAGGGAGAGGTGCAGTCATGCTAGGTAAACCATCTCACAGGGGGCAATAAATGGCTGTCTTGACATATATGTCTGTGTTGTCTGCAAGGGAGGGGGTATGTGCCAGTAGGTCTAATGAGACTGATCTGTGGCAGGATCACACCAGGGAGGACCTCACATGGGGGGCTGTACTGCTCACCCATATTGGTAAACACATGATGCACTACATCAATTGTCCATGTGGGGATGTCACGGCATTGCTGCAGGGCATTGTAGGTAAGGACCTGGACCATCCTTTGGGCAAGTGAGGTGCAGCATGACTAAGCAACACAGTGTGTACATATTACACTTCCCTAACATGTTTGCCTGTGCTCTCTACAGACACCTTGCATGACTTACTTGCACAGAGGTCAACCAGCATGCAGTGCCAAGCGATGCCCCCAGATCTTTTAGTCATGTCACCTGAAATGAAATGATAGGAGTTAGCATGGATACGATCACTTACTCTGTCATACACCTACCAAACACTGTTACTTTTGCCAGGCTAGATCATGCTTACTGACTGTAACCGGAGAAGCTCATTGACTATTACTCTATGCAATGGATGCAATGGATGTTGGACATATGTCTCACTCCACCAACCATGGACTGAGAAGGTGTATGACAATATTAGGCTAGCAGGCCTTGCTGGAAACTGTGTACATCATGTGCAAAGTGTTATGTCAGCTAGTGGATAGGCAAGTGTCTGACAGTCATAGTCTAGGAAGGTAGCATTTGGAGACCTACACCGCGATGATGCCTAGCACCAGTGGAGTTCACCATCTTCTATTATTGGCATACCCCATCTACCTATTCCCTCAATGCAGTCACAGCCACTGTCAGTGACCTCTGAGTACATTAGCAGGTGATTGCATATTGGGAGCTGTCACAGAATCCCACACAGAACCAACAGCTATCCAAGATGGCGTAAGACACAGTCAGTTGTATTTTGAGCCACTAACAAAGACTAACTGCTAAAAATTGCATAATACTATCCTGCAGGAAATCTTCCACCCCTGCAAATTATTGTACTGTCCACACACCACACATAGTGGAGCCATTACACATGGGGTTATGGACACAGACAGTAATGTAGCCTTTGACTCTCACTGGTCTGTAAGATGTGGGGATGCATTCACTGTTGTACAGGCTTTACCGACAGGTTTGGGATGTACATCCAAGACTGTCACTACAGTCATCACACCTATCATTGTGTTCAATGGTACCATTGCTATGTAACTACACAGGCATAGCATACACCTGTAGGAGCCACGCAGGTCTCTTGGTGCACTGATACACAGTGGAGATAACCTGTCCTATGGAGTCTGTGTCATGACCATACATGTGTAGTCTGTCTCCTAAATGCTTTGTAGGGGATGTGTATGGCTCCATAAATTCAGGTGTCAGATCCACTGTGTACCTCCTGCGTATCCATGACAGGACTAACACATCTCACCTGTTCTACATGCCTACAACAACACTGTGGTATACATAGTGCATGGTGGAGAGACAATTATGTAACACAGACAGTACACCCTACATGAAACAGGCTCCCCATGCATGTGAAACACACATCTGCTGTGACTCAGCATTTGCAGTTTACAAAATGGGATACAAAACACACCAATCATAGCTGGTGTTGTGCAACTGTCTGTACTGGACACAGGATATTTGTAGATAGGCAATTTCTGTCAAGACAGCTTGTAGATGTGTGTGTTCCCAAAACCCTTTTGACACTTATTAAGGGTAACAGGCCTGTTCACAGATTAGGGATCCACAAGTACACTGAATGCTGCCATTGTCCTTGTTAGTCTGTTATACACATATGAACTTATGGAGCCATGCACTTATAGTGCTGTACCTCACTGAAGACATATTTGTGCTGTAATGACATTCCATCCTGTGCTGCTTTATTGCTGCTGTGTATCCATAGGTTATACCAAAAGATAAACATGTCTGTGACAGCCCTGTCATTGATTAACTATACAGCCATTACAACATCATACAACATAAGGTACACAAAAGTATGTGGTATATTCATGATAAATTCCAGCATACAGAATCTGTTGTGGCACAGGTATCATCACTTGCACAGGGTGTTGCGTGTGGGTGCATGATGTCTAGGCTGACTCAATAATTTCATGTCATGTGTATGAGTCAGGAAGAAAGCAGGTAAGATGGACCATGGAAAGGTGCTGTGTTGTCTGTTGGTGATCTGCATTTGACAGTGGTGTGTGAGTGTGTGCGTGTAAACAGTCAAGCTCAGTGCTAGACCTACATGTGCCTGTGTTGGACAGCTTTGGACTATACATGGTAGAGTTGACAGTTCAACATCTCCAGGCCAATACATGGGAAATGGCTCTGGCAGGAGTTGCACTGGCTGCTGTCTGTAGGGACCATGTCCTACTCGGTAAACTCCAGGGCCGTGAGACCATGGCCTGCCATTTTATGGTGTGCACAGTACACTCCCCTCTGTAGCACTGAATGTACTGCCACTATGGGAGTGTGATTGTGCACAGGCACATGGACTCTCAGCAGATGGGGTTGCTGACCTACATCCATGAGTCCCACACTCAACTCCAACCACACATTCCAGCACAGACATTGTCTCAGCCCACTTTCAGTCGACTGCATCAGTTAACCAATCAGGGTGTCTCCATTGTGGTGGAGGCAGTCATGGATGTCAGACTGTGCTGCATCCATAACTCTAAGCATAGATCTAGTGTTCCATTCAGAATGTGAAGGTGTCTCCATGATGGCCTGAAACATGCACTGAGTGACCCGTGATGTGGCATCTTAAGCAGGTGGTGGAAAAAGAGCAGGCATCCTATAAGCACCCCTGTCAATGTCCATACCCTCTAACTTTCCAATATCTGTGGCCTCTGGGGACTGGGTATGTGCGGGCTTACTGACTGTGTGTGGTGAAAATTGAGGCAGAAGAGGGATGTCTACCTCTCTCTAGGACAGATTCAGCTCCTGACACCCCCACCTGTGCCTCACTGTGGAGACCATCATTATCAGAGTCTGAAGAGACACTGACATCAGGTTGTGTGGGGGACAGACACCGACACCCCCCCCACCAGTCACCTGTGATAAGAAAGAAAAAAGTGATACATGGATGCCTGCATATTTTGTATGAAAAATCCACCAATATTCATAATAACAAATATCCACAACTGAATTTGTGGTCAAACATTGTTCTCTGCTTTTCTCCAAAAAAGACTTCCTCAGAAGAAAATACACACTCAACTCAAGACCCTTATAACAATCACTTCATGTAAATTAAGTAAAACTTGACCAGTAACATTTACCTTTTAATTAATCTACATGAAACTATACTTGATAAAGCAACACATAAAAGCTCAGTACACCTGTCTTAACAAATGTATTGAAATACACGTTTCACTGCCTAATTTATTTTCCTTTCAACCTTTTGTTTTTTAAAAGGCATTTTAGAGTAATTGCCTCATTTAAACCAGGAGGTTTATCTGCTCTTAAATGTCACTGCCAAAGTGTTTCATTTTGTTCAGCTACACTCTTGTGATTACCCCCTATAAGATCCTTAGGTACCCATTCCAGACTGGAAAATAAAAACATTCTTCTCTGTCTACACACAAAAGAATGTTTAAATAGGACATTATTCTGGCCCATAACTTTAATAAAATATAAATGTTCCTTAACAAAATAGCGTCATGGTTATCAGGAGAAGGACCAGGGCCCTGGCTAATACCTGACGGACCTGTGAAAAGTTGAGGGTGAGCTAATGTCAGTACCACACAAATCAAGGCATTCTATTACAACCTCTATAAAGGGACAGTCCAATGAGACCAGTGTGCCACAATGACAAATGACAATGCACCCTTGATGTATAATATGTTCTGTGTTATTGTAATACAGCAGGAGATCAATGATATATCATTCTCACAGGTCTAAGACAGGCTTAAAGCTGTAATCCCTATTCCCCATAAGTCTATTCACCCATCTGCATCTGGTTGTACACAAAATGTGTTACATACCTGATGGAGTGCAGTACTCCTCTGTTGATATGTGGTGATAGAAAAGTTTTCACAAAGGCATGCTCTGTGTGAGGAAAGTCTCATGCAGAATCGTTCCTCATAGCCAGCTGCTTGCCTTTGAAATATGCTTCTCATCAGAAGGTGATGGCCTCTAAACTAATCTGTGGGTTTGAAATGCTAATTGCAGCCAGCACAGCTGATTTGCACTATCATAGCCAATGACATGCAACCACTGTACAATATATAAGGCCTTCATGTAGATTAGGGCCCCTTTCTGATATGTTATGCTGAACATTACTGGGGTGAGGAGACTACATTGTCACAGAGGGTAGGTCTATAGCAGAAACCTTTACACAGAGATGTGTGTGCTACAGGCTGCAACTGCTGCTGCAAGTAATAGACATAGGCAGAGAGTGTGAACACTTTGGAGGACAACAAGCTGTAGTAGTAACTGGAACCTGTGTTAGCCTTGTTGTAGAGGCAGAGTCAGTGTGAGGCTACACTTTCCACTCCAATTAAGGCATATGTTTAAGGTAAGTATGTTAGTTAAGGGTATCGCTAACAGTACTTGGCAACATGTTTTGTGTGGCCTTGAGTACGATGAGGTATAAATATAAGAATATGTGCTCCATTTGGGCAACTGCCAGGCCATGTGTTACAGTTTGGTTGTAATTTGCAGTGTGTATGAAGGCAGGCCTTGTTACAAGTAGGGACTTCCAATGTGTATGTTAGCTGTGCAGCTGTGATAATCTGCACAGTGACTTTGGAAGGATTGTGTTTTGCATTATGATATTAGTAGCCCTCATTTGCAGTACCTACGTTGACATTCTCTGTGAATGCTTATTAATGCATGACATGACACTTTGGGCACATATATTGTAGGTTTACTATAGTGATATGTGAAGTGTTTTCCTACCAGAAGGCCTGTGACTTCCATCAGTGAAAATCAGACATGTCATTTGAAATGTATTGTGTGAATAAATAGTACAAGACTCACTCATTAACTGCTGTCTTCTCAATACTGTACATTAACTTATACACACCACTGGATTTGAACCCAAGACTATGTGGCAAAATGCAGGGTTTACAGGGCAAGTAACAGACTGGGCTACTGAATCACTGCTACAGCAAGTGTATTTGCAAGATATATGTGCACACATACAGGCTGTGACATAAAGGTTCTACATCTATCCATATGTGCCTGGCTTTATATGGATGTATGTGTGAACCACGGTCCCAGCTGAACATGTATTTTGCCATTAATGCCTTAGCAGGTGTCTTTCAACATGTTGCTGCTGAAGGGCACATTTACCTGCTACCACAGGTCTCACTTACATCAATTGTTATGTCTTTGGCTTTTTAGTGGTGTACAAGGTACACTCCCATTTTTTCCATTAACATTTAATCAAGTTTGCATGGCAAGGCCTGTCGTGCAGCTCTGCTGAAACACACATGATTGTAACTGGCAATTACTATGTTATGCTTAAACCACCTACTTTAATTATGGGTTGTGTGGCATGCCAGGTTAATGGTGGTCTATAGGTGTGATGGTCTTGAGTTCGATATATGGGACACATGTTTATTTTGTAAGTGTGTATTACAAGTTTAAAAACACATATAGTCAATATAGCTTTATTTAGGTGAGATTAGAGAAGCTGTGCGATGCACAATGCACTAAAAACTATAAAGAAAATAAAAATGGGGAGATAGGAAAGTGGTGAAATGGGGTGCAAGCAGGGGGAAAACATAGTGAAAGGCAGGTAGGGATGTGCAGTAAGGGTGTAGGAAAGAACCATAACTATCCATTTCTTGTACAGCAATGACTGTGCACTTTGACAGAATTTGTACATGACTTTGAACTCTCAACCCCAGAGAGCGGGGTGAGAACAGCATAACTGCATTGTCAAGCCAATTGGGCCAAGTTATGTGTGTCCAGTGGAGACATGCAAAATGGAGAGCTATTTATGGGGAGATATTTTTTGGGGGGAGAGGTGCCTATTTTTATTTTTTTTAAGGTGAGAGTGGAATGTTGGGGAAGGGGCATAGGTACATGTGGGGGAAGTAAGTTGGGTAGGCGAGGATGCATTTGCAGACAGACAAGAGAACACACAGGGGTGGTTTGTGACACATGAGGGGTGAACCCCTTGGATAGAGAGGGTGTTGTGGAATCCATGCCCCATGTGCCTCCAAATGGCAGCAGCATGACTCACATCCCCACCCATGGGACTGTTGGCACTGTTCCAACACTGCTCCAGGGGTGGCAGTGCTGAAAGTTGGGTGCGGCTGCCCCACCAAGTTGGCCAGCATGTACTCAATCTGACACAGGCAGTGGTCAAACCCACAGTAGACAATCCTGTGCACCAAGACTGGCAGCTCATCCCAGGTGACAACACCCCCTCCACCACCACTCCCAGAGAGGGGCTGTCCCTGTCCCAATGGGGCAGTACTACCTGATGCTACAGATAGTGCAGGGGTAGCAGAGGGGGCACCATTGGTCTGGGTCCCAGACGTGCTAGGATGTGGTGCCACAGTCAGTTGAGGCAAGGTAGGTGGATCAGCTGGAACTGGCCTACCTTGAAGTGGTGTGGTAAATGAGGGATAGCAATATGCTACAATTAGTAATAACCAAACCATTGTTAGTATTAACAGAAATGAACATTATTTTAATTAATCTAAATACATATTAATGTATATTATGTGTAACATAACAGTAAATAACATAACAGTCAGTAGATTAGCAGCATGCCAGTAAAAATTAAACCATAAGGCCAACAAAACAGTTTAACAAAATATGTTAATATTGAATCATAATAACATAACAATAATACATCACATTTTGCAAAAATATAGTAAGTTTAGCAAAATATGTTAATATTAAATCATAAAAACAAATAGCATTATTAAATAAATGGAGATAAGTGTTGGGGAGAGAGAGAGAGAATCCATTCCTGACAATGCAGACTATCTCCTTGAAGATACTGATAATAAATGCTCTACAGGCATGTAGTGTCAGTTTTGAGTACAGTGACTACAATTGTCCTATAGTAGATGTAGCACGTACATACCTCTCAAGCTGCTAGCATGGGTCATTATGGGCCGAGCAATAACAAATGCAGATAAACAACTACACAAAACACTTTTACATAATGTGGACCTCTATAACTACCAAGGTGTACTGTACTGTACTGTAAGTAGATTTGGTAATACATTGCATCCCAGGTAATCATTTTTCTGGTAATACTGTAACAGACGGATTAGGCAGTTTTAATTGAATTATGTGAAATCATGATACTTGAGAGGCATGTTTGTGTATAGTACATAAACTACACATCCGTCATGCCTTAGTTGGCAGGCGTGGGAATAGAACCCAATAGCTGTGACTGTAGGGGACATCTGCAAAAATGTGACATTGACTGCAGCAACTTAGTACAGACATGCAATGAATTCAGCCATTCTGAGAATATGTAAACAGATGTATTTAGGAATCACCAATACTGCTTAATACTTTATTAGTATTGCTAATAAGTAAGTGTCTGTGAAATGTTAGTATAACCATATCTGCTCATAACATGGATGACCTCAACCATATACTTTTTGTTCCTAGAGTGGGAGAAACATACAGCATTATATGACTGAATTAATTTAGCATTCTAGAACTACTACAGTGCTATACTTGACTGCAGTGAGAATAGAACACACATGCATGGCATACAGATGTACTGCACTCATTGAAACAAATTTCTTTAGGAATCAACAATGCTACTTAACACTTTATTGGCATTGCTGATAAGTGTCTTTGAAATGTAAACACAATGATATCTGTTCATAACATGGGCTACCTCACCCACATATCTTTTGTTCCTGAAGTGGGAGAAAAAGACAGTAGTATGTGACTGAATTCATTTTGCATTCCAGAACTATTACAGTGCTATACTTGACTTTAGTGACAGTAGAACACATGCATGGAATACAACCATGCTGCATTTATTAAAACACATTTCTGTAGGAATCAACAATGCTGCTTAACACTTTATTGGTATTGCTGATAAATGTCTGTGAGGTCCACACAATATCTGCTCATAGAGTGGGCTACCTCACCCATATACCTTCATTAACTGAAGTAGGAGGAACAGAGAGCATTATGGCATTATGTGACCAATATTGGCCTGGCGACAGCTTTGGACTGTACTATGAGTTAAACAATGCTGTTTGTCGGCCATTAGTTTAGCATTCTACAGATATTAGTGTTATACTTGACTGCAGCAACCTTACCATAGACAAGCAATGCATACAGCTCTGCTGTAATGGTTTTGACAACACAATCCTGCTGTACACCATTTTGCTTAATGTTATTGGCATTGTTTGTTGTTTATTGCAATACAGTTGTTATTGTTCATTTATTGCACTATAGCTCTACTTGCCCATTTATTGCACTACAGTTTTTATTGTGTATACTTTATTGTAGTAAATGCTTTACTCTTTCTTGCTTATTGCACTACAGTTAGCATAATAAATCCATACATACCACATTCACGGAGCAACCTGGCCAGGTACCCAGCATAAAACTCGACATTGTGAGTCCTCTCAGCTGCAGCTGTTGGGAGAGAAGCACACCATTATGCATACCAGTTTTGCAGACCTTCAGCTTGCATATTGGTAAAACAGTGGAAAACATACTTACATATTTGTGCTCTGGCTTCTTGGATCCAGGTGTCCAAGATTCCCCTTTTTCTCCTCTTCAGGTCATCATAATGGTGATGACACTGCTCACCTGTGTGGGGCATAGCAGCAACACTGTTGAGTTTCCTGGCAAACTGGTCCAGGCCTCCACCTTACACTCCAAGCCCTGGAAACAACCCTGCAGCAGCCTGGGTTCATGATTTTAGTACCAGGAGCTAACAAAGACCCTGGAATCCTGAACACCCCATCTCTGTGACCAAAAGTGTGCACCTTTACCAGCACTGCCTGTCACATCACCAGTTGATCAGATTCCAAAGACTGTTGCAGAATTCCCACCTATTGCACCTAATATAGGCTGTTTTCCCACCCTTACCTGTCACTGAGCAACATTCAAAAAAGCACCATTTCGCTTATCAGCACACAAACCAGCTAAGCAGTATAAAAGTTGAACAACCGAGGTTTTAGATAATCTTAGCACCACACAAACAAAAATAGACATTAGCATGTTTAAATAGTGTTCAGCACAGTGCAGCAGTGTCATATTTCACAAATTTGTTTTAAAAATTAAACATATATAAATAATTAAATTACAGACATCTTATCACTGCTATAGACTCCAACCCAGGACCTATTAATCATTAAGATGTATCTCTACCCATTTAGCTACTTGGATATTATGAAAAGTAGTATACCTCCAGATATACTACTGGGCTACCTGTTAATGTTGCTAAGCACCATGGTGCACCACTCAAATGCACTTAAATAGATCCAGACATAAATAATTAATTACATCCAGTTTCTATTTTTAGATGTCTAGCAACTGCCAGCTATGTATGTATGAGCACCGCTTGGCTCTGAGTTACTCCTTGCCACTCCATGCAAACAGCAATTTAAAAAAACAAAAACACTTTAAATAAGAAAAATATGTACTTATGATAATTAATGATATCTGGTATCTATTTTTAGATGTCTGGCAGGTGTCAGCTGTCTATATGTGAGCAGAGGTTGTCATTGCTGCACTCTGTTCCATGCAAATATGCAAAAAACAGAAAAAAAAAAAAATAAAATATTACATGTTTGACAATTCACAGCATGTCAGCAGTAGTGGGGAGCAGTTCAAGGAGCATCACCCTGTATGCATCCACAACCACAGGTAGCCTCTACACTTCTCCCTACATGGATTCAATATCCCTGTTCCTATGCTCTCCCTCAGCAATGCACCATCATTAATATGCATGGTGCACTGACAAGGTGGGGGGGAGGCATGGACATGTACATGGATACATTCCATGTAAGTTCTACATGGTCCCTACATGGATTTTATTAAATCTTGGGGAGAATGTATTACCAAAACAGGTGTTTTATTTTTCTTGTGACTGGCATAAATATGTTGAGAAATTCTTGTCTTTAAACATTTTTTTCATTTATCCACATGATAACCTGGACAAGAGGTACAGGTTGTCAAATAAACAATGCCTTGATATTACAATTAAAATGCCCTTCACAATAAATAGTCTCTTTTTATGCACTATTATGACCCATGAAATTTTATTAATAAATTTACATTGTTTACATCTTCCACATGTACATATACCTCAGGATAAAATCAAATCCATGTAGGTTCTATGTAGAACCTACACAGAATGTATCCATGTACATGGCCACGGTTCTCCCTCGGTAGCTTGACATGCATATTAATCATGGTGCACTGCTAAGGGAGTTCATAGTAACACAGATATTGAAACTGAGTAGACATTAGTGTAGAGGCTGTCCTGTGGTTGTGGATTGTGCAGGGAAAATGTGGACAGATATTATGTACAGGATAAGAGTCCCTGTAATGTACCCTATTATTGTAGAAATATGTATGAGTTGTAATAGTTGTTTTTTTATGCCCGTCTGCATGGCATGGAGTGCAGAAGTGCTGAGCTGTGCTTACTCATGCACAGCTGACACCTGTCAGACATGTAAACATAGAAACTGGATGTAATTAATCAGTTATAGGTGTCTATGTTTTTTATTTCATTTTTTTGTGTTTCTTTTTTTGTGAATGGCTGTTTGTGCAGCACAGCATGGTGCTTAGCAATGTTAACAGGTATCTTAGTAGTATATGTGAAGGTATACTGCATTTCTTACTATGCAAGTAGCTAAATAGGTAGAGTCACAACCTAAAGTGTAATAAGGCCTGGGTTCAAGTCTCCAGCAGGCATATGTTTTTACATTAAGTGCTGAGGAAATGTGTGAGGTGAAAAACAAACTGTTACATTTAGAAAAGCTGCTTAAACATGGCCAATGGCTACTCCTGTTTGCATGCTGCTAAGTTTTGCTGAGACACAGTTGTGCAAGTTTATGCTATACTCAGCTCTGCTAAGTGGGTTTGCACAATGCTAAGCAACATAGTACTTTTTTGAATGTTACAGTATGATGTGTAAGGGCAGGAAAACAGCTTATATTAAGGCCAATAGGCAGGAATTCTTCAGCATTCATTGCAGTCTTACTAACCTGTTGATATGCTTGGTGGTACTGGTGAGGGACCATGCTTTTGGGAGCAGAGGTGGGGTGTACAGGAGTCCAGAGTGTTTGTTAGACTCCTGGTCTGGAACTACGAACCCTGGCTGTCGCAAGGCAATTACCAAGACTCAGACTGTAAAGCTGAAGCCTGGGATTGGTTTGCCAGGGGTATTACAAGTGCTACTGGTATCCCCTGCACTGTTGCACAGTGTCGTCACCACTATGATGACCTGAAGTAAAGGAAGATGGGAACTTTGGACACCTAGGTCCAAAAGTCTAGGGCAAGGCATGCCCCATACATATGTAAATATGTTTGTTAGTAGTTTACTAAAATACAAGCTGAATCTGCGCAAAACAGCTATTCACAATGGTGTGCTTCTCTTCCAACAGCTGCAGCTGAATGGGCTTGCAATGTCCAGTCTCATGCCAGGTGCCTGGCCAGGATGCACCGTGAGTGTGGTAAGTATGGATATTTTCTGATAACTGTAGTGCAATAAACAATAAACAATAACAATAAGCAATAAAGTGTAAAGCAGGACTGTGGTTTGATAACTAATGTGTGCAAATAACTGCAGTAAGGCTGTATTCACTGCATGTGTTCTAATGTCACTGCAGTCAACTGTAAAACTAAAATAAATAAAGAATGCAAAAGTAATTGCTTGATAACTGTATTGTACAACCCACAATATGGTTCAGGGTTGTCTTCAGGACACTTTCAGTTAAATAATGCTCTGTATTCCTGCCACTCTAGGAACAAAGTATATGCGTAAGATGGCCCACGTTCTGGGCAGATATCATGTGTATACTTCATAGATTCTAAGGAGCAACCATAAAAAAGTATAAAGCAAGATTGTGGTTTCATAAATAATGTGTTCAAATAACTTCAGTAGGGCTGCATTCATTGCATGTCTTTTCTAATGTCACTGCAGTCAATTTTTTAACATTATGTGCACATATTCCCTGGAGTCACAGCTTTTGGATTTTATCCCTATGTCTGCCAACTCAGACATGAAGGCTGTCTCATCTACTTAATGTACACAAACATACCTCTCAACTGTCATGATTTTTCATAATGCAATGACAACTGCCCAATCTGTCTGGCCCGTGATTAGCAGATAAATGATTACTTGGAATGCAATGTATTTGCAAATCTGTTTACAGAACACCTTGGTAGTTATGTATGTGCACATTGTGTGAAACAGTTCTGTGTAGTTGTGTACTTGCATTTGTTAGTGCTTGGACCATACTGTCCCATGCTAACAGTTTGAGAGGTATGTACATGCAACATCATCTATAGAACAATTTGAGTTACTGTACTCACAACTGACTCTGCCTACCTGTAGAAGTATGTATTAGTATATTAGTAGTCTGTGTATTAATATCATCTGTGACTTCACTAATGGTATGTTTTTCTCTCTCTCCCCCACCCCTTATCTTTTTAAATTTATTAATGTTATTTATTATTATGATTTAATATTACTATATTCTGTTAAACTAACTGTAATGTTGGTCTTATGGGTTATTTCATAGTGGTTTGCTGCTAACATACTTACTGTTATGTTATTTATTGTTGTGTTCCATATAATATACCTTAACATGTATTTGGATTAATCAGTATTATGTTCGATTATGTTAATACTAACAGTGGTTTGGTTATCGCTAACCTTAACTTATTGTTATAACTAATTTACTAGAGCATGACAAGGTAGGCCAGTTCCAGGTGATCCATCCACCTTGGATCTCTGGACGTGGCACTGGGGCCCAGCACATGAGCCGCAGCCTGTTGATACTCCTCTACTGCCCCTGCAGTACCTGTGACATTGAGTAGTTACACCCCACAGGTCAGGGCTGTTTTCCCCTCTGGGAGCAGTGGTGGAAGGGGTGTTGTCACCTGTGATGATTAGTGTGCAGTATAGTGCAACATGGTTTTGGATGCCACCTGAACCAAATGGAAGGCATGCTCACCAACATGGAGGGGCAGCCTCAACCTGAAGCTCAGCATCCACCACTGCCAGGCCCAGTGAAGGAGCAGTGCTAACAGTCCCTGGGTGGGGACTTGAGTCACACTGCTACTTTGTGGAGGCACCTGAGACTGGGATTCCACATCACCCTCCCCATGCAAGGTATTCACCCCACTCTTGTGTCACACACCATTCCTGGCTCCTGTCTTGTGTGTATTGTCTGTCTGAAAAAAGTTCCTCACCTTGCCAACTTACCTCCCCAATATTTCTGTCTAATCTAAAAAAAAAAAAATGGGCACTTGTCCCCCATAAAATTATCGTCCCATACATAGCTCTCCATTTTGCACATATGTCCACCGGACACACATAATTTACTTCAATAGGCTTGATG
Source organism: Protopterus annectens (assembly GCF_019279795.1). Taxonomy (NCBI): domain Eukaryota; kingdom Metazoa; phylum Chordata; order Ceratodontiformes; family Protopteridae; genus Protopterus; species Protopterus annectens. The sequence goes on along the minus strand of NC_056739.1, from coordinate 1,932,976,471 downwards.
ACACAGTTATGTTGTCACCACCCCTATCTGGGGGTGACAGTCCAAATTCATCAACAAATTCTGTCAAAGTGGAAAGTTGTTGCTGATGAAGAAATGGATAGATATGGTAATTACTTACACCCTTCCTGCACATCTCTACCTGCCTTTCACTATGTTTTTCCCCCTGCTTGCACCCCATTTCACCAATGTTCTATCACCCCATTTTTCTTTTCTTTAAAGATTTTTTGCACAATGTTGCTCAATGGTCAGCTAAATGCAGCTATATTGATATATGTTTTAAATGATAAACTCACTCAAAATAAACACCTGCCGCATTTTGAACCAAAGACCATCACACCTACAGACCACTGCACTATCCTGCCACTCCACACAGCTGTTAATTAAAACAGGTGGTTTAAGCAAAACATAGTAATTGCAAGTTACCTTCATTAAGCATGTTTAAGCAGAGCTGCACATCATGCCACATTGTGCAAACTTGCTGAAAGAACAATGGAAAAACTGGGAGTGTAACTTGGAGCATGGTAGAGGACTACACCACTAAAAAGTCAGACACAGACTAATGGATGTAAGTCAGGTCTCTAATAGCAGGTAAATGGGCACTTGTATTAGCAACATGTACAAGTACACCTGCTGAAACATTAATGGTAAAATACATGTTCAGCTGGGACTCTGGTGGAGAAATGAATCCTTATAAAGCCAGGACATGTTATGTACAATATGTATTGGTTTACTATGGAACCTGTGTGGCTGCTACAGTTGTAAGATATGCTTGTGTAGTGACATACCAAAGGTACCATTGCACTCGATGATAGGTATGATGAGTGCCAAATACAGTATAACAGTGACACTCTGGGATTTACATGCCATGCCTTTCTGCATAGGTTGTACAAAATTGAATGGATCACCACATCTTACCAAGCAGTGACAGTCAAAGGCTACATTACTCTCTGTATCCATAAGTCCATGACTAATGTCTCCACTGTGTGTGGTGTGCGGACACTACTATATTTTCTAAGGGTGACTGACTTCCAAAAGGATAGTATTGAGCAGTCCTTGGTATTTACTATTTGTAAGTGGCTCTGACAACAACTGAATGTGTGTCTTAAGCCATCCTGCATAACTGCTGGTTCTGTGTAGGATTCAGTGACAGCTCCTAATATGCAATCATCTGCTAATGTAGTAAGTCAAAGGTCAGTGACAATGGCTGTGACTGCAGACAAGAAAATAGCTAGAAGGGGTACTCTATTAATGATGTCTGAGGGAAGTCCACTGGTGACTGGCATCATTGTAGCCTAGGTCTACACAATGCTATCTTTCCAGATTATGACTATCAAACATTTGGCTATCCACCAGCTGGCATACCACTCTGTAAATAACCTACACAGTTTGCAGCAAGGCCTGCTGGCCTAATATTGTCAAACACCTTGTCAGGCCATGGTAAGTGGAGTGAGTTATATTCCCCTCATCCATTGCATAGTTTAACACTCAATGAGGTCCACTGTTTAGCGGAGGTAAGCATGATCTACCCTTGAGCAAAACAAACTGTGTTTGGTCCAGTGTCAGTAGGTGTATGACATTGTTACTGATTGTATCCATGCTAACTCCTTTCATGGCCTTACGTATCAGGAGACTGAGAGATCTGGGGACACTGCTTGGCACTGCATGCTAGTTGTCTTCTGTGCAACTAAGTATTGCAGTTGCCTCCATCATGTTCCAAGACAAGAGTCATGCAAGGTGTTTGTACAGGGCACAAACAAACAATGGAGGGAAGCATAATATGTATACCCTGTGAAGGTAAGGTAGGAGGTTTTGCACAGGTATTCTGCAGTTGGACACTACTCAAGTAGTGTGCACTGAAAGAACATGCTCTGATACTTTTTCTGTCATCACACACAAATTGTTACTACAAAGCTCATGATGAGAAGCAGGACACAGCCTGTTTGTTCATCCACATAGTTGTCCAACATCATGAAATGCTCTGTAGGTTTCATATACCCTTCTCCAGGTAGATGCCTTGGTTAGCAACCTGAGCAATCAGTTGGCTTTTGCATGTATTATGCCTTCTGTAACAGGGCAGGTGGTATGTCATTTAATGAACTGACCTGATGGTGATTAGGCGCACAGCTGCAGCATCACAATATAATGTGCAATGTCCAGTGACATAGATGTCCAAGCTTGCTGAAACAAGCAGCGTAGCAGTGGTTATCCATCTTAGGTGATACTTTTACAGCAATTCATGCATCTAGCCCTTCAACAGATTAATGGTGTATATCTGCATGACATGACTGTGAGGCCTACTGGAGAGGACTGACCAGGTTTGGCCAAAGTGTGACCACCTGACACATGTCCTAGGTATGTCATACTGTACAGTTATGTAAGTAGAACACATGTCTGTGTTTCCACATCATGTCACACAACAACCACTTTGCTGTCTGGTTGCTTGACAGGCACTGTATGCTTGCAAGGCCAAAGTAATATCAGCAAAGATGAACAAGTCTTCTGTGCATGCATGGGCATCCACATCTTCACTGCAAGGTGCACCTACAAACACTGTGTTTCAGGCTGTCAACGCCAAGGGTGGGGCAGCATGACCCAACTTTGCTGGACTTGCACAGTGTGACATTTGCAGGTATGATATTGGGACCAAGCCTAATAACAGGATTATGGTCAACCAAGGTCCACATGGCTGGCAAAGCATTGTATGGCACACAGTCAGGTGCTGTGTTACCTTAGGGGACTTACATAAACATGACATGTTACATTTCACCATCTGTCAGGACACTGCCTAATGATGGTATGCTGTAATGTACACACAAACATGACTGTATTGCTAATGGTGCTATCGAAGACTGCTGAGGGGAGGTGGAAAGTTTCCCCACCCCTCTACTTCTATGCCACACAAACACATGTGAAAGATGTGACTGTATTTCAAACCTTGATTCCATGGTGTCTCAAAGAGCAGTCAGTACATATGGCAATGAGCATTTTGTCAACATGCACAGCTCACCTCCTGCACCACCCATACCCACATCACACATACCTGCATGTATGCAGCTCCTTACCAGACACAGTCCCAAACAACAGATACCTCAGAAAATCCTACATCTGGAGAGCACAGTACACATACTAGTTCATGCACCACTGTCTCACCTGAGGCAAAACATAAAATCAAGCCTATTATTCATAGGTGATTACATTGTGAGACACATTGATTTTCGTGTCACCAGGCTACATATGGGAAAGGTTAGAGTTAGGTGTTTGTGGGTTGACACGATACACCATACCACACATTTCCACAACTCAAGTAATATCAGGTAACATAATGATGACATCATAGTTCCTGCAAGTGTTTACAACTAGGGACATACATCAACAGACTGTATGCAGACACATGTCTGAGCTGAGACACACTACGTCTCTTGTGGGTATGCTTTCAACTGCATTTAACCCTCACCTAGGATGATGGTTCAATACACATGGAAAATGATGGATGTCAATAATTGCCTTAGTGTGTGGTTTCATTGTAAGGGGATCCACTACATGTCTGCCTGGATGACTTGCTCAACAGATGTCAATGCTTTGTCAGAGATTGTCTTCATCTCTCACCCCTGAGATTTTGAGTACTGGCCAAGGCTGCTGACACCCCCACAGTGCATCTTATAGGCATTGCCTGGAGGGAAAACTTCCAAATGAAAATGCCATCTTCATACAACATCACGGTTATGCTGCTACACTCTGTGGAAGGTGTCCCCATGTTGGAATATGCAGATATTTGTGCAGTCAAAAGCACCTGGTTGAAGGCTGTGGACAGCACCACAGCCATACCAGACTACATGTCCTTCCACATGTTCAGACCTTAAACTGACAGTGTGCAACTTAATGCAGGTGGTGTATACATATTCATTAAGGATAGATACACATCCAAATTTAGTGAAACACTATGATTTCCCAGAGACACTGCATGTGCTATTCACTGCTGGAAGGGCACCTAATCAAAACACTGTCAGCTACAGGAGCAGCTCCATGAATCCAGACACCTGTTGTGCTTATTTGAATATACTTGTGTCTATCAAGATATATCAGTACACCATGGTTTGGGGTGACATTAAGTAACCACCAACTGTGTTTCTTAGTTGTGCTTTAGCTCATTTTCCCAAAGGTTAGTCCATGTCTTCATCTACAATGCCCTGGACCAGTGGTATGACATCACCACAATGGGAGGCAATATAGTGCATCATGTGTTTACCAATATGGGTGATCAGTGCAGCCCCCACCCCACACTGTGAGGTCCTCCCTGGTGAAATTTGACCACAGATCAGTCTCATTAAATCTATCAGACCTAACCACCCTTGCAGAAAATACAGAAATATACTTCAACAAAGCAATTTATCACCTCCTATGGGATGGTTTACATAGCTTGACTGCACCTCCCCTCTCAGATGGGACAGGCATGTATGCAGAGCTCTACACCCATGTATTATGCAAGCAGCAGTGCACCTGCATAGACTCGGCTGTACCTGACAGGAGGAACATAAGCTCCTCATAGCATATCAAACCTGCCTGGTGGACAACTGCCATTAGCAGGTTGTACATTAAGAGGTGGACATTGCTGTGTGACAGTTGGGGTGAGCGTGCCTTCCTAAAATGGAGGCACAACCTCCTCATCTAAAACAAGCACATAGTGTTGTTGTGACATCGTGTAGAAACAGTATGTGACAAAATAACCCTACCACACAAAGCAGAATCACAATGCACAGTGTAGTTACATGTGTAACCTCAAAGACATGCCCAGATTGTCAGTGAACTCATACTTAATGATACTACATATAATGGGTCTGTAATCATAGCTAACCTGATGTCCCACAGGTTCTGTGTCAATTTCACTCCCCTGTCACCAGTACATGTGCCAGATGACATTCCTACAACCTGTCCCATACCTTCCATATCTACATAACAGGTTGTAACTGGCCTCTCTGTGGGTGATACACAGATACTAACATCCCAGGTTGCATACTACATGGGATCCAACAAGAATTACTAACACCATTCGGAACTCCTTGCAATCATACTGTAACCACTGGCTGCATCCCAGCTGACTGGACAATGGCAACTGTTATCCCCTTGCTGGTGCATCCACTGACCACTGGAACTATAGGCCAATTTGCCTGAATATCCATATCTGTATCCCTATGGGGTAAATCATCATAGAGCTGATCAGCAAACATATATGTAATCTACAAACAGCTGACTGTTCACAGTTTCGATTTTTGACAGACAGATCATGGCTGTTAAACATGGTGGACATGTTCAAGGCAGTCACCAAATACCTGGGTAAGAGTACATCAAGGCATACAACCCCCTGGACTTAGCCAAGCTGTGTGACTCTATCCACCACTCAGGCATCATTGACAAAAGCACCCACATAGGCATCTATGGTAGTATCATTATAGGGGTCACTAAGTGGCTCAGTCATGACACACATAAGCAAAATAGGGAAATCCACCTCCAATAGCTGATCTGTAAGCAGCAGTGTTCAACAAGTATCAGTCCTGGGTCTTCTACTGCTTGAAATCCATTTAACCATAATGCAAGTAAATACTGAATATCTGTGGCTGACAATGCTGGCTGATGCCTGCAAACTGTGAGCAGACAGAGACTCTGTGAATTATATCAATATCCTACAAGATGGTATAATGAACAAATGCCTGTTGACATACTAATGGCCAAAAACTCCATGCAAATATATATGCAGTATCATTTCCATCTGTAACACCTATGTTCCTGGCAAGTAGCACATCAGTAGCAACATGTGATGTACATACTCGGGGTGAGAGACCTGGGCACACAGGCCTGGCAACATGGGTTTACACTTAATGTACCTGAGAACACCATGTCACCCCAATGGTAAGACGGGAATCGTATGTCATAACTGAGGGCACAGTCACCCAAAATTTACATGCTCATAACCTTCATGTACTCTTCCCTCAGCATACCAATATTTGAGTGCAATGACCATTTGATAGTGTACCTTTCTAAGCATTACTGTCAATTGCACACAACACCATGGTCCCTCACAAGGGAATGTCATGTATCATTTCAATGGTGATCATCTGAAATCAGTGTCATTATAGCCTGTGGCATATAGACTACTTATAGGTTATCTCTGCCTTGCATGCAGGGCAATGTGTGATCCTGCGTAATTGGAAAAGCTGCATATCTGTAGGTGGCATGACACATGGATTACTCTCTCTAAGGACATTAACCTTATATGTGACAGTAGTAATACATGCTGGTGAGAGAGATCTGTCTAGCAGACTTTAACACACCTTTGAAACAGAATCCTTCCTTATGGCAAACAGTGCACCCCAGTGGACCTCATCAGATGCCATCTGTATGATTAGCTGGGTGACTGTCATTTCACCACAGGGCTTCTGCTTGTGTCCCTTGTGGACAGAGGCAATATGTGCTGATCATGTAAATAAGGGTAAATAAGGGTATAAACTTGGCTATGACTGTGAGGGATGTAGGGCCATAATGCTACTAAAGTTCAAAGATCCCATGATTCCATAAGCATATTTAAAATATTTGACAGCTACACACATACACCTAGCTACATTGAGGATAGCACCACTTCCATTGACTGTTTACAGGACATGGCACAGCATACACACACACACACACACACACACACACACACACACACACACACACACACACACACACACACACACACTCCAAGTTGGCTGCATGCAGATTAGGACACTTACCTCTCTAATGACACACACTATAGATCACAGTATGTGATGCACATGCTACACCTCCAGTCTGCTGTTATTATCTCTTTAGGAAATGTTATGCTTGATGACATCAGCAGGCCTAGTTGTGGTCAGGAATTTGGAGGTCCACATCACCTGCTACAACCAAAATGCTGCAAAACTCTATGTCTTTCTAAGCTACTAAGGTGATCATATTTATGTTGTACAGCAATACATACTTTGAGGGGGCTGGAGTAAGATTAGAATCAGTAACTATGTAGTCTTACAAACTACAGATCACAGTAATTACTGCACATGCCACAGTTTAAATCTAACGTGATAATGGCAGCTGGTAGTGTTAAGTTAGATGAGGGCAGTTTGAAAGCCTGCAGCAACTTGCAGGGCCAAAAAGTGCTGAATCTGTGCAATTTAATAGTCAGTGAGGGATTCTCAGTTGTTTTGTAGGGGGATACACACCCCAAGTAGCTGGGAGTGAGATTAAACACACACACCAAAGAGCTAAGAGTGAGATTAACACCCCTGCCTATCTAGTTTTGCACACTACAGACCACAGCACTTATCACACATGTCACGGCTGATGTCTGCTTCATATGTTACTGCAGGCAAACTACATGTGGATTATGCAAACTAGACTGTGTTGAACAGTGTCTGTGGCCTGCAGAGTAATACCGCTTCATACTGTTATCTGCATCTAGTAGCCTAGCAGTCAGATAACTATTTATCTTAGCTATGTGGCTACAGTTACCAGTTTGGCCATATGTGGCTAGTTGCATTTGGAAGGGCAAGCCTGTGGACAAGAACAATATGCCCTGTCCATGCATGCATAGACAATGTTACACATTACACCACCTGCTCTGCTGTTGCTGTATGTGTGGTGACATCCAGCAGGCACAGGGGTTTGTAGATAAGTGCATTATGTACTTTTGAGCCCTTACTTTGGATCCCTTGAGCAACATAATAGATGTGGGATAGTGCAGGTTTACTCACCATTATCAGTGTATGTATGACAATACAGACATCCACACACGTATTTATGTACATAACAGGGATGTAAATATAAATGTAGCTGTGTGTGTATGATATATATATATATATATATATATATATATATATATATATATATATATATATATATATATATATATATATATATATATATATGGGTCCATATTATATATTCAAAGTTTTATAACTTCAAATACCATATGGTCGACCCCATATGGTCAAAGTTATAAAACTTCAAATATATAAAAAAATAAATAAAAACAGCAAACACAAAATTAAGGGTTATAAGAAGGGGGCAAGCCCCTTTGCACCCTTACACCCCCCACTCTTTAAATATACCAACTCCGTGACCGCACTATAATGTGTCAGGTTACTATTTTTTTTTCTGCATGTTCAAAGTTTTATAACTTTGACCATATGGGATCGACCATGTGGTATTCAAAGTTATAAAACTTGGATTATATAATATACCATGAGGAAAGTAAATGAACAAGAACCACTATACAATCCACAAAGTAGAATGGAGCAGGCAAACATTTGTATAAACACACCAAAATTTATTATAATCCAAGGTTAATATGCTGAAATGTCCAAATATAAGCACTTTTGTCTCGTTTTAACTGACTTGAAGAGTCTTCATCAGATACAGTTAATTACTCTCACCTGTAAATGACAGCACAATTCCCTAATATTGTGCTGTCATTTACAGGTGAGAGTAATTAACTGTATCTGATAAAGTCTCTTCAAGTCAGTTAAAACAAGATGTATTGTGCTGTCATTTACAGGTGAGAGTAATTAACTGTATCTGATTAAGTCTCTTCAAGTCAGTTAAAACGAGATGAAAGCGCTTATATTTGGACATTTCAGCATTTTAACCTTGGGTTATAATAAATTTTGGTGTGTTTATACAAACGTTTGCCTGCTCCATTCTACTTTGTGGATTATATATATATATGTGTGTGTGTGTGTGTGTGTGTGTGTGTGTGTGTGTGTGTGTGTGTGTGTGTGTGTGTGTGTGTGTGTGTGTGTGTGTGTGTGTGTGTGTGTGTGTGTGTGTGTGTGTGTGCGCACGCTCGTGTGTGTGTGTTATGTAGATTTATGGGGAGAGACTTAAATGTATGTTTTAATATACATATATATATATATATATATATATATATATATATATATATATCTGTATATAGGTATATATATATATATATATATATATATATATATATATATATAGGTATATATCTATTTGTATGTACATAGATGGGATCTGTATGGATCCCTGAACGGCAACATCACCAAAACAGATTCGGCTGGGCATACTTGTGCGAAAGTGCTTTTCTTCAAAGAAGCACTTTTGCGTAAGTATGCCTGTTGCGGAGATCACACTGCAGTGGGGATAAGATAAAATTCCATTTTCCCCACTGTAGTGTGACCTCGGAGTGAGAATATTAAAGTAGGGGGTTGTGGGGGTGCCAGGGGGCTTGCTCCCTGCAAAAACGTAAATGTAATGTATTTTTTAACACACTTTAATGAAAGTGCTTTTTCAGTGAAAGCACTTTCGTTAAAGTGTGTTCGGTGATTGTGGATTTGGACTATTGAACCTTCATTCAATAACCCTAGATCCACATAGATATACTATCTATGGGAGATAGAGATAGTGAGACAGATATGTATACATATATGTATGTATGTATGTATAGACATATCTATACATAAGAGGTCATTTTGAGCAAGGAGCAACAGAAATCTGCTCTGTGTAACTAAGTATATAAGCATGCCCAGTGGGATTGTCGGTACCTACACACTGACTCCAGCCCACACCTACCTGTACTCCAGTCTGGGATTTTGTGTGTTACAGACAATGATATATGTCCCTGTTTCTGCAGTACTGCACTTCACTGAAATTGTCCATGGCATTCTTCAGCTATCTGATGTAATTAATATTTGACAGAGGTTAATAATATTACACCACATACATACTGGAACTCTGTAAGAAACAAGATAATACCTCACATCGAAAAGATGTGGATACTTTCAGATTAGAACCATCAACACCATCATCCATACAAGCTTCCGTATCCACTGAGCCACACAAACTGCCAGACAGAGATGAGTCATTCATCACATAATCAACATCATACATATGTACGTTATTATTCCTGCGTTAAGTGAGACATACAATGTATGATCAATTTCTATGTCACTGCCCTGAGATTGCCTGGACAGCTGATATACCATTGATGAGGTACTGTTAAAGTAGTCATATGGGAACACTGCTGTGTTGGGGGTGAAGAAACAGCACCACATGTTCTGCTGGGATACACAGTAGTCCAAATATCATGTAAGCCCACTGTGTAACATCTCCCTTGACTAATGCAGTAAATGTTCCATGCATGAGGCCTAGTGAATACTAAAGGACACATGATAATGGACTGGGTATCTGTAGTCCCATGTGGATGTTACTTCTGTCCAAATAGCTCACTATATTTACTTGCGTAACTGTAGCAGATCCATACATACAATACCATATCATACTAATCCTTACAAGTACTGTGTAGGTTACAGTCTTACCTTGCGAATGCAGCAGTTGACAGAACTGTAGTTCAGGGCTGACTCTGTCTGATGCAAGCAGTACACAGCCAATACATGGATAGCTAGAGGTTGTGTAGTTTGCCTGGCATCAAGTTTAATATATGTATGTGAGTAGGAGTAAGGTGTCAGTCCCTAGGTCCCTAGCTTGTCAGTGAAAGTGCTATGTGTTGACTCTTAGCCAAAGCCAGGGCATACTGAGTAGACCTACATCTGCCTACAGAGACATCAGTGGGAGGTTCCTCATCCAAGTCCTCCTGTGAATGTGGCTGTGGTAACCTAGGCACTGGGAGGGGTTGTGTACCCTTCCCTTTGCTGATCCTGCTGCAGCTGTTCCACAATATCAGATTGTGGAGCATACCACATACTGTGAACATATGTGCACATGTGGCTGGATAATACTGCAGGACTCCATCATATATATCTAGGCACTAGAACCGTGACTTAAGAAGCCCAAATACATGCTCTATGATGTTCCTAGTTTGTGCATGTGCCTCCTTATGGCATTCTTCTGTGAGTGTGTGTGCATTTCTGATGGGTGTCATCATCCATGGTTCCAGGGCATAGCCAGCATCCCCCAGTAAATGGCCATGTGGAATGTCCCCTCTAGCAAACATCTGGTACAGCTGTGATGTGTGCCAGATATGGAAGTTGTGACAACTGCCAGGGCTGCCTGCATGCACATTCAGGTTAACCTCCTAGACACTACACATGACCTGGAAGTTGATGGAGTGGTACTCCTTGTGGTTGACGTAGATTCTACTCTCCTCATCGGGTGGTGTCTTGATGTGTACATGAGTACAATCTATGGCACCCAGTACTTCAGGGTAGTGCGCTACATGGTAGAAGTTTTGAATATTGCTGGCTCTTGCCTCAGCAGTGAGAGGAAAAGATATGTGCTCTTTGGCATATGGTAGCATGGCACCCAGCAACTGGTGGAGTACCTTGGATGCAGATGCCTGTGAGATCCCCATCATGTTCCCAGTTGGTTTTTGAAAAGTACCTGTAGCTAGTATCATAAGGGCTATACATACCTTTGTTTCCACTGGGATGGGTTCCCTTCTGTTGGCTCTGGCTCTAAGTTGAGGGTGGCAGAGCTCAGTGAGCTCTTGTAGTATGTCCCTGTCCACCCTGTAGTGCTCTACAATCTCCAGCTCATGTAGCTCCCAGAAAATACCCTGGGCCTGAGCATTCTTTTCCTTCGCTTCCTAGGCCTATTGTCAGCAGCAGCACCAGCATTGACTTCAGCATCTAGCACATACAGATGTAACAGACCTCCAGCAGCTCATAGCATTATTTCAGTTAAAATTCCCAAGTCTGTACTCCAATGGTCCAGAGTATTGGACTAGTCAGGAGACATTCATACTGGATGATTTTAATTTAGACTCATTTGCATGTGATACAGATCACCCCATCCATCACATAAACGTGCACGGTTTTACACAAACTATTCAAGAACCTACCAGAATAGATAAAGCTAGTAAAAAAACAATCCATCTTGGCTTGGATATTATTAAATAACTCTTCTCACTCATTCCAATCAGGTTGCCTTCCTGATGGTCTGAGTGACCACCTACCCACATTTCTTATATGACAACACAATTCCCACCAAAGTCCCACCAAAACCTACTATGTTTAAACAACTCAGAAAAAATATAACTTTAATCTTGACAACTTCCTACCTGACCTACAAAGGTGCAATTGGACTCCACTCAAATACCTTGACCTAGATGATGCAGTGAACCACTTTAATAAATCCTTCTTAGATATATTAAATGCACATGCCCCTGTTAGATCCATCAGAGTAAAATCAAACTCTGCCCCCTGGCTAAGCAAAGACACTAGGGCCCTTCTGAAAACTAGAGATAAAGCCTGGGTACTATGGCATTAGACTAACACAGCAGTTTCTAAACAACAGTATCAAGAACTTAGAAGTAAGGCAAAAAAAAAAAAAAAAAACAAATAAAACAGGATAAAATAAATTATTTCTATCATAACATTCAAAACACATATAAAAAAAACCTCAGAAATTCTGGCCAGCTTTAAACTCAGTCCTTCATCCAGGAAAATCTACTACACCAACGCCAACATCCACAACAATTCCGATAGCATAGCTACGATTTTTAACAAACATTTTACTGAATCTATAATTGCCCTTTCCAAACAGCAAATTCCTGCTCCTGATACCAATCCAGCCAAGTCTATAACTAGCAATGCCTCGTTCTCTTTCTCCCCAGTTCCTACAGCCACTATAAAAAACTACTACAGAAACTAAAACCTACTACACATGCTATAGATAACTTACCCAGTAAATACCTCAACATTACAGCTGAATCTATAGCCTTCCCAGTATCAATCCTTATAAATAGATCCATTCTCAAAAACAAGTTCCCTCAACTGTGGAAAATTTCCCATGCAATCCAACTTCATAAAGGGGGACCTTCCACAGAACTGACAAACTATCGACCAATTGCTATTCTTTCACCTCTTTCTAACCTACTCAAAAGGTGCATTCATCTCCAGGTCATGAAATTCTTACTAACAAGTAATCTTCTCACAAACACTCAGCATGGGTTTCGCCCATCACATAGTACCACTACAGCTCTCTTATCCTTCACTAATACCATAAACCATCTCATGAATAGCAACAGCTTTGTATCTGCCATCTTTGTAGACCTGTCAAAAGCTTTTGATATGGTCTCCCATTTGAAACTAATAGATGTACTAACTCAACTATCCTTATCACCATCTGCCACAGCATGGTTTCATAACTATTTATCTGGTTGTCAACAATTTGTTCTATGGCAGGGTGACCTATCTCCACACCTTCCTTTATCCATTGGTGTCCCCCAAGGATCTATCTTGGGCCCTCTCCTTTTCTCCCTCTTTACTAATAATCTACATGCAGCTACTCCACATGGGTCTATAATACAGTATGCATATGATTCAACACTTATCTGTGCTGCCACTTCTGTATCAACTCTTCATTCTCAAACACAGGAATCTTTCACTTCTGTTGAAACATGGTTAGCCAATGCCCATCTAATCCAGAACCCAAACAAAACTAAATTATTACTCTTCCAACCTAACAAGACATCTATCTCATGCCCAACATTTAACATAATAGCCAAAAACAATACTGTGATCTCCCGTACAACCCATACAAAGATTCTTGGAGTGGAAATAGACAATACCCTAAAATTTGACTTGCATGTCTCCCTAACTATACAAACTCCATCTGAAACTTGGAAGTCTATATAGGCACAAAAGGTTCCTGACCACAATGGCCAAAATTACATTAGCACAAACCCATCTACTCTTCACTCTACTATATGCCTTTCCAATTTTTAACTAATCTGAGGAAAACTGACTTATCTAAGCTAGAAGCATGTTATAATAAAATCGCTAAGTTTGCATCTGACTGCCCATATAGAACACATCATTGCACAGCTTTAAGGATACTAGACTGGCTTGAGCTTCCCAACATTATTCTTTACAACCAACTCTCTAACTCTCAAAATTGTAACACAACCAACTAGAACCCCTGCACTACAAAATCTCATCCTTCCTTAAAGATCCAGCAGACCACTTTGCTCTAACAACAAGAACTTACTCACCATCTCCAAGACCAACAACACTGCAAGTGTATCTTTATTTTCCAACTATATATCTCGTATATGGAACTCCCTTCCTAACTCCATTCTCTCAATCTCATCCACTAACCACTGTAAGCCATCACATAAAGCTTATCTAAAAAATAAGTGGCTATGTTCCTGTACTAATGCTTCATGAGTGCTCTGATACATCACAGTATACCCAAAGCATATCCAACTTCTCCCCCGGTGTTTAATCCTTTGTTCCTACCGACCTCCCTTAACCTTATATCTTGACATAAGTCATACCTACAAATGGTACTAGCTATGTTCAAAGCCTAGTTCTTGTTATCAAGATGTAACAAATTTGTATGTCCTTATGTATACTACATTTTGCTTACTTTATACTTTATTGATTATTGTAATGTGTGCATGAAAATTTACTATTACTCATGGAGCTTTTCTCCCTGGGCCTCTGCTGAAAAAGGACCTGTGTCCAGATGGACTTTCACAGTAAACAAATGTTAAATAAATAAATATTGGGGGAAAATCAGAATGTAGGGTGCATGCATACTTTATACAGCTCTGCTGTAGGTCTAGAATGTAAATATGGCTAACTATAATGCATTCCAACTGCCTACAATATAATTAACATCATTTAATGGCCCTATTTCAGTGCATGATGCCGTGCACAGTGCCGAGTCTGGCAGCATAGCTTATACAAAGGTCAAAATTAATAATTGAATACATCCAGTTTTAAGAACACACTCAGCCAGGTGGCACACAATGTAAACGTGCACCTAAGCTTAACAGAGCCTAGAAGTAAGAGGACACACCCCCTGATGTTAGCCACATCCTGTGTAAATATCAACATGGTCTAAGAGACTACACAAAGGGGATATGCAGACACGATTACTCCTTTCTGCTATTCAATAAATCCACCTCATTTGCATGCATATCCTTGCTGACAGCCTGGAAACTACATGCTTCATAGCCCTATCACCTTAGCAACAGCAGCAATGCACTTGTAGGGACCCACCCAATGCAAGGTCCTATAATACATTCTGTCACATAGTATAAAATTCTTTTTTTTTTCTTTTTCTATTAAGTATGTTTGCCCACTGCAGTGTGTAATGTAAACATGCCGAGATTATTTTTAAAAAAATATTAATTTAACTTATTCCCTTAATCTTTCTGACATACAGAATAATAGTTTTGCTCATATGTGTATGTGGTATTACATTTTTATGGGATTTATGTCCACATTTCTGCAGTTTTACACCCCCTTTCGTCTGTCTACACCCATATAAGCAGAATTGTTCCATGTACACTATGGACACTGACACGGGCTCTAAACAGATGCCTTTCTGCTTGTTGGAGCGCTCTACCTGCCTCATTTCCATGAGATTCCCCTGCTTATGAGGTGATTTGCATGCTACAGAATTTTCCATGTTTGAACGTACGGGCGCACCACTCTTAATATGTTCGAGTCTGTGTAAGCATTGTGGAGGGATGCATACACAGAAAAAAAAGTGCAGGCTTTATAGAATCCCCCCTATAGAATACTTTAAATTTTTTGAAACCCTTTTTCTATAAAGTCCCTGAATTTCAAATTTTGATTTCAAATTACCACTCAACTTAAAACTAAAATGTGATCCATGATTGAACATAAGGCCTGTTTCAACATTCAATAATAAAGTTGGCCAGTAGTGTCTTATTATATTCTGGATATCCTTGTCAGACCTTGAAAAAGTCAAACATGTGGTTTATAAAATATAGATGCTCCTTCCCTTTTTTCTTTGTATTCCATATTTTTATTTATTTATTTATTTATTTATTTATTTTTTATGGGAGCAAAGCTCTCACTTCGCCTACTAATGATATAATTTTTATTCTCAAAAATAAATTCAATAAGACAGCTGCATACTTATCATCAGCTTACTTTCAGCTCTCCCAGTATGAAAAAAGGAAAATGTGAAATAAGTGCTAGTAATTCTGCCAGCTCGAATAATATTCAGCTACTGACTAGTAAGTACACTGTCTGGATGTCAACAAAGAAGAAATTTAATGAATCTGAAAGAAAATCAGCTAGAAAAAGTAAAGAGAAAATACTGACTGGGAAGATTTTTGCAGCTGTTCAGCAAAAAGCAGTTTAAGCTTCAGCTTTGGTATAATAGATGGCTTCCAGTAATTTAGAGGAAAGTATAAATCAAATTAACTCAGAGCTAATTAAAATAAATGAAACACTGAAGGAGTATATCAACTCAAATAATCAAAGTCTGGAAAAATAGAAGAAGTTTTAACTAGCTATTCATATGAGCTGATTAAACTGGAAAAATCAGAGGCTGAAATGAAGAAAAGGATGACTGAGTATGAAACTTCTCAAAAAGGGTTGTTTCAAAAAATAGAACTATAAGACAGAGCACATAGATAAAATGAGATATTCTGCTGCACAAAAGAAACTGAAATTAACAGACTGGATTAATTTTATGAAAGTGCAAGTAAGCAACTGGCATGCCACAGCAGGATTTTTTTTCAAATGAAATGGCCAATTGAGTGCATGATCCATTCCTGACCAAGATAAGGCAGCAAACATCTATGTTAGTAAAGATGGAATCATAGCAGCAGAAAGAGTTGATCCTGACAAAAATGTTTCAGAAACGCAAACTATTAAAATTGCTGACAGTAGAGTGTGAAAAATTATTATTCACTGTACACTAGTCAGAAGAGAAGCAACTTTATTTTAGCGATCAGAGAATATCTAGAGATAGGTGTAAGATTCAAGCTGCTGTATCCAGCTGTCTTTAGAATATTTTTCTTGGAGGATCAAAGACATTTTTGATGCAGAACAGGCTAAACAAGACATGCAAAAGTCTGTCCAACAAAAGGTGAACCATCAAGCAGAAGGAGTTTTGACTTCTTATTCAACTGACAATAAATTCATAGAGACACTTTGCCAGAAAAACCTTTTTCAGTGTTTTGAAGCAATGTGTTTTACAGACAGAAAATAATACATAAGTTTACTAATAGATTAAGCAGTATCTTGGATTTGAACCATAAGCAGTATCTTGGACTTGAACGAGAGTCTGATGTTGTGAAATGGAGATGAAGAGAAGGAAGACCATCAACACTGAAATTAGTGAATAAATGTGAGATTATAAAACATCAATCACATTTGTGTTGCATGGCTTTGCAAGAGACAGTGACTGATGAAGATTGGACTTGTGCTGTCTTTGTTAAACTTGTGGGTAGACTATAAAGTATGCAACCCACTTTTTCATTAATTTTTAGAAGAACACTAAAAGGAAGTAACTGTAAGGAAAACAATTTTGTTCTTCATAGTATTTGTAGACAAGATTTTTTGATATAAACAACACATTATTTTAAAAAAAGCAGATTTGTGTAGTATGTCCATAGGTAAGTACTAAGCTAATTACCCTTATGGTCCTTTTTAAGCCCAGCCAATTTTCCTTTCAAATGTGATAATCAAACCTTGTGTCTGTAAGGTAAAAACCTTAACCATCATACCAACCTCTCCCCCCATAATATTTTGTCAATCAGGATGGTACTTGATCCTATGATCCCTAGCTTAGGTGGCCAATGACTTATCCATTAGACTACCGGGGACTGACAGTCAAGGGTTTCTTAAATATGGGGCAAAGTAGAGACTTTTCAGTGATTGTTGCATGTGATAAATATATTAAAGAAAACAAATACTTTTTTTAATTTTAAGAAATATAGATATTACAATGTTAAAAGAGAATAAAGGATGGATAAAAGAAAGTTTAAGTTAATATGTTGCAACCTCTGGCTGTTGGGGGTGAGGATGGGGTGTAAAACTGCAGTGATTATAGTATATGCAAGATCATATGTTTTCTTTTATTTTGCGTAGGTGAATGTCTGGATTATTCCCATTGATTTAATCTAAAAGCAAGTGTTTTTCTAAACTAGTAGGCTTGAAAAATAAGGCAGATGATCAATGTCATAAGAAATACTATGTTTCTTGCATAAGCAATGGTATTATCTTTTTTCCCTTTAGCATACATTCTGTAGGATTTAAGAAGTCTGCAGCTGAAGGCAACTGTACATTCTCTTCTTATGTTTCCATGCAGATGAGATGTCTACAAATGTAAGCAACTACTCTTGAGAGTTCTGAGCATTGTTTGTTGAAGAAAATGTGAAATATAAGGGTACAAGGGCAAGCAGTTCAGTAACAAATAAAGTAAAGTCTGAAATTATTGGAAGTGAGTAAGGGATGGCAGCTTCCTTAGCATACATAATACTTCAATATGTTTAATAGAACAGGATATAATTTAGTTTTATTTTAAGATAGCCAGTTCACTTTTTCTTAAGGCTAAAAGTTAATGTTTTTTGAAAGCATAAAAACAATTGTGCACATCTTGGAGGTGACTAGAGATAAGAAGTGAGCAGACAGCAATCAGTGTAAGTGAGAACACAGGCTATAACATGCACTTTAGTGTGGATAACCTTAATTTTAGGCTAGGTAATGTCTATGCATGCAGCTGTTGATTTAGGGCAATTGTTCCTCTCAGGATGGTGAAACACTTCATTTGTTGAAGATGTACATAGGTCTGTATGCTTGCTCTATCTCAGTAGGTTATGGGGGGTTCTAAAATTTTATTTCATTTTTTTGAGGATTTTCTTTAAAAGAAAAAATCTGAAAAATGTGACATAGGTTCAAATGGAGATGACAAAAATCAACTGTATAATGGATCAATTTGCCAAACATTAGTGGGGGCATGTAACATAAAAGTTGGAAATATTCATTCAAAAAAGCTGTCATGTATAACAGGTTGGAACACGTTTTTATCATAATGGCTACACTATCCATATTATTTTGAAATGTAAAAGGTATTACAGGTATAAAAAAAGGTAAGAACATTAAATTAAATTAAGGAATGCAGAGTGCAAATAACAATACTGTAGGAAACACATTTGGAAAGCAAACAGCATGTACATTTGATAAAAAAGGGTTTCAGCATGGGTACTTAGCAGAATATCAGGGAGAAAGAAAAAGGAGAATACTAATTGCTAGAGGAGCTCCAGCAGTGAGAGAAGAGGGGGAAAAGATAATAATGGTAGATATATGAAAGTAAGGCACTACTGGCAAGGGAAGAAGATTGCACATGCATATAATTATATTTAACCCAAATCTGTTATTATGAACCTTAAGAACATTTTGAGAAAAACAATCAGTTTCACAATGGAATATTACTTACAGGTGGGGACTAGAATTTGATTTGCAACACTGAGGATATATCTGGGAGACCTAGAAGGGAAAAATATAACAAAAAAGGGTAGATTCCTGAAGATGTTTATGAAAATATTTGATGTGTAAGAAGTGTATTCAGTGATAGGAACTCAGCGAGAATTTACATATTATTCCCCAAGGTACAATAACTTGTCTAGACTAGATATAAATTATATATCATAGAAACATGTGCATTTAATTGAAAGCTTCAACACATATCCAATAACAATTTTAGATCATGCACCAATAAAAAACTTTCCCACCCACCTGTTAAAAAGAGAGGAATTTAAGGAATAGATTGTGAAAATTATTTGAGAGTTATAAAGGGAAGATAGAAATGTATTCAGAAGTTTTAACTAGCGAGTGTGATAAAAGAAAATGGTATTTCAAACTAAAGTAGAAATAAAATAAGAGATATGGTTAAGAAGTAACAATTAATTAGAAGGGTTGACAAAAGTTAAAGTATTGTAGATTAAGGAGAGTCTCACAGAACAAGAAGGGGTACAAATGCATAGTTCAAAAGAGAAAATAAGGGATCTGGATAATAATCATGAGTTTAGAAAGGTAACTGTGTTTTTTATAATAACTCCAGAGCCCAAAAACTGTTAGCACAGCGACTTAGGCAACAGAAAGTGGAAAGTGTTGTCACCAAACTTAGGGAGCCTATAACAAGAAAAATAACGAGAGATCCTGTGGAGGTATTAGATATATTTTGGAAATTTTAAGAAAATTTGTATAAAGCAGAGAAATGTAGACATTAAGAAAGACTGCAAATGGAAATATTTATGGAAGACTTAAGTATGTCAAAGTTAGGGGTAGATGCAGCTCAGCAATTAACAGTTAAGATAAGAGGAGATGAGATAAAAAAGTGGTGTATAATCAATCTGCAGTAATCTGGAACTGATGGGATTCCAGTAGATTTCCAGAAGTTGTGGAGGAAGAAAGTGATAAAGATCTGAAAGACTTTGTTCTACAGTATTTTAAAGCAGGGGAAGTCCTAACATCTTGGAAGAAAACTGTGGTGTCTGTAACATCTAAAGATGGTAAAAACCTATCAGACCCAGTTTTATATAGACCTGTTTAAATTTTGAAACCATGATTATAAAGTATTTATGTCTTCTTCGTCTTCTTCTTTCAGCTTTTTCCCAGATAGGGGTCGCCACAGCGGATCAACTGTCCGCTGATGATTGGAAGTCGAGTTTTTACAGTGTTGAGTTGCCAGCCCAGCACCCAACCTTCCACAGAAGGCACACACATGTATGCACTTATGCCTAGGGTCAATTTAGAGTGTCCAATCCACCTACAGCATGTATTTGGGATGTGGGAGGAAACAGGAGCACCTGGAGAAACCCACACAACCACAGAGAGGACATGCAGACTCCACACAGATGAATGACTCAACACTGATAAATGAATGACAAACCAAAACAGATAGCTATGGATCAATGTGGTTTTCTTGAGAGGAGGCAAACATTTCACAACATTAACATGACAATGCTGATTCATAGGGGAGCTGAATGTAAGAATATACTGCTATTCTTGGTGGGTCTGGATGCAGAGAAAATATTTGACAGAGTAAACTAGGATTCTTTGAGTAGGAAATGGAAGCATTTGCATTTCCTCATAAGTTAACTGGGAGGCTATATGAGGGATCACAGGCAAGAACTAAAGTTGGTGGGTTCCTTTCTGATAAGGGGGAAATTCAAGAAATAAGGAGAGAGTGGGATTTTGAATACAGATCCATGAGGAGAATAACAACAGACATTCAGAATATGATATTCATAAAGTAGCAGAGAGTATGTTAAGAAGTAAATCAACATGAGAATAAAGAAAGAAGATTTTGCCAATAGGGATGACTGCAAGTGGGGGTTCCGAGAGTTGACAAGAAGGGGCTGGGATTTACTGGAGAAAACTAGCAAAGGAACCAAGTTATGGGAAGCAAATAACTAGACAGGTAAAGGTAAAAGAATGGGATGAGGCCAAGAAGATGTTTGGACTAAAGGAGAGAGACTGCCTTCCTAACAGGGATTAAAATCAGAGTATAAGTAAAGAAAAAGGCATAGAGGAATCCTGAGTGAAAGACCTGATCTAATAAAGGTTTTAGTTGAACCTACAGCAGAAGCTGCTGCTAAAAAAAGGATGGTTAGTAGGGTGTTTAAAATATCACACAATAACAATATGAATAAATCAGAGAGGTTAGAAAAGATTAGGAAGGGATTGGATAAAGAATTTACAAGGGGAAAATGGAAGAACATATGTATAGCTCCCAAGTATGCAACAAATCCTAGAAGGTTTGGGATTTTTGCTTGGAAATGTTTGCATAGGTATTTTTCTACCCCAAGCAGACTCCAAGGAATGTTTCCTCAGGTGGATGGCAAATGCTGTAGGTGTCATGGGAAAAAATATACACCTGAGAATGTATGTTTTTGGAGTGTAGAGTTGGCAGATTTTAACATTTCCCTATAGAGTACTCTGCCAGAAATGTTGGCTGAGCAAATGAGTATAAGTAAGGAAATTATTTTTTTGAGCTCAGAGGATCTGAATTTACTAGACATAGTAAGGCTTTGTTAAGTTTACTGTTGGAAACTGTCCCCCCTTCCAAAAAAGCAATTACTAGAAAATGGAAATTACATTCTAAATCAATTGTGTTTGAAGTATTGAATGTTTTAGCAGAAATAAAAGAACTGGAACTGAGTTAGAAAAGGGAAGAAGCAAATTACATAGAAATAAATGGAAATTGTGCAAACAATACATGCAGCATAATGTTATGGAGGAGGAATGAGTTTAAACCGAAGGCAGCAATTGAGTGATTTATGTAATATTGAACTTGTGATAGTTACACAAAAAAGAACAAATGTGATATATAGTGTATGTAACTTGAAATATGTTAATATGTTTTGTTTTATTTTATGTAAAATATATGTTTGCTTATGTCTTTAGTGATAATTTAATAAAGGTGTTTAAAAAGATTAACTTTTTAGAAAAAAAATAAATTCAATAGGATAGCCACTATTCATAAACAAATGAGTTAGCACTTCATATTCCAGTATGACGTTTTTGGTCTTCTGAGATCATTCTGGACAGTCTAACAAACTGTACTTTCACATCTTTACACTTCATCCAAGTTGGATGATTACTAGAAAAACGTAAATATGAATTACTAAATATTTCTTCTTGCAAATATTTTATATGAATCTACATCCCTTAGGGTCTTTAAAAGTATTAACACTGTCACACAGTGACCTGCATACAAGTATAAATGTTCACATGAAGCTGGACAGCAAGGGAAGGAACAGGAAACTGTGGCAACTCTGGCGCAGTCAATGTTGAGGAGTGATAGGCCAGTGACTCCCCATATCACAGAGCAACAGAAAACACAGGATGAAATTGAAGAGAATGTGCCACAGGATGATGCTATAGAAGTGTCTAAAAAAAGCCCACAGAAAATGGAGAACAAAAAATGTGCTCTCAGTGTAGAAAAAATGAGCTAAGAGAAGAGTTGTTTCGTTTAATAGAGACAGACATATTAAGATCAATGAATGAAATTGACTGAAGAAGTTCAATAAAACCCAAAAAGTCATAAGTCTGATAAAACAAATGAAGGCAGTAATTAGGACTGTCCATAGAGATCCATGCGATATAACAGAAGTAAACAGGATATATTACTGTGCAGCTAAATTAACGTATTCACTGCAATGGAGCTCAGGAGGTTTGCACTGTAACTTCCAATGGGTGGAGCCTAAGCCTTTTGACAGAATCAAATTTTGTCCTCACATTTCAAACAAATGATCATATTTCTGGAACCATATGGGGTTATGAAAGAAGTATAAATGGCAAACTCTTCAGCAGAAATTATTTTTATAGTGGTAGTATTCTTTAGGTTTTAGGTCTTAAACTGAATTTTATAAGTTACAGTGAACACAGTAGCTATTACATTTGTAATATTTTGTAAACAACTTACAATATCTCAGCAACCACTCAATCTGCATACTTGCTGTCAGCAGCATTTTATTCATCAAGTTGAGAACTTTCGTAGGAGGCTAAGGAGTTCTGTTTGTGTTACTTGGTCGTTGCGATACTTAGAAAAATGTGAAAATTATAATGTATATGAATTAATATCTTAAAACAGAAGTTAATATCTATTTACTTGCAATAGACAGAGGTCAAATATTAATGCAGATGAGCTTGCCATTGTGTAAGCTTTAAGATGAAATCTTTTAAAACCTTGTACATAGCTGGTTTTGGAATTACTGATGCAAATATGGACAAGCAATATTTGATGCCCAGAGGCGTCAGTAGGACATAACTCCAGATGCACCTGGAGGCATCACTCAGATGTAATGAGAGTTAATAACAGATAAAATTCTACCACAAGAACATAAGGTAGTAAGGAAAAGGAAGGGGAGAAATTAAACACCATTATGGAAGTGCCGAACAGAGAAAAATATAAAGCAGTTAAGATGAGAAGTGTCACTGTTAGAGGAGTATAGAAGAGAGAACAGATCAACAAAAATACTCAAAAAGATAGATGTGATAAAAGCAATGCGCAATATTATAACGGATCAAGATCTATCATGCACTAGCACAAATAATAAACTAAAACTATCAGCAAAGGCAGAAAAACTTAGAAGATACACATGTAAATATAAAGGAAAAATACAAAATAAGCAATTTATTGATGACCCCAAGATGTTTTATAGAGAACTGGGAAATAAAGTAAAAGGAATTGTAAGACCACCCATAAAAGAATAAATAGATACATTTTGGAAAAGTATTTATGAAGATCCTGTGGAACAATACAAAGATGCTAAATGGATAGAAGAAGTAAAAGAAAGTATAAGAAATTCAAAGGTACAGGATATGAAATGGGATGAAGTAACAGCCAGAGAGAGTGAAACAAAGTTAAGGAAAGCCTCTAACTGGAAAACACCAGACCAAGATGTAGTATCTAACTTAAAAGTATTAACATCTTTGCATGAAGATTTAGCTATGAGTAAGAACTATTTATATGCACACTCTGAGCAGACACTAACCTGGCTAACAACAGGAAAAACAATGCTTCTACTTAAGAGTGAATCTGGAAGCTACCCTAAAAATTATGGATCAATAACTTGCCTTACAACTACATATAAACTATACAAGAGAACTGATGCCGACAGAGTTTATAGTCATTTAGAAAAAAACTCAATCATGTCAATAGAGCAAAAGGGCAATAAAAGAAAGTCATATGGAACAAAGGATCATCTGTTGCTAAATTAAGTCATACTGGAGAACTGTAAAAAGGGGATGAATCTAAGTATGGCATGGATTGACTACAAAAAAGCATCTGATAATATCCCACATTCATGGATAAAAGAGTGCTTAAAAATGTATAAGACACACTCTACAGTGATTGATTACATTACAGTGACCATGAAACAGTGGAAGACCACTTTTCAATTAAGCCATGATAAAGGACAAATTATTATTCCAGGGATAAAAATCTAAAGGGGGATATTCCAGGATGACTTCCTGTCACCTCTGTTATTCTGTCCTACCCTTTACCCATTAAACTGTCTACTTAACAGATTAGGCCATGGCTATAATTTGGTCCCTAGAAAACAGCAAAGTATATTTTGTTCCTAGAAAACAACAAAGTGTAAAACCTTCTCATCATCTCTTTGTCAATGATTTTAAAACTGTATAGCTCATCAGATGAGGAACTAAAAGCACAACTGCAAGTATTCAAAACTTTTTCAGATGATATAAGAATGTCATTTGGTCTTGATAAATGTGCAAAAGCAACCTTTAAAGCAGGAAAACTGCAGCACCAAGAAAACATCAGTTTAGGATAAGAATGTGATATAAAAGAACTTGAGCAAGAAGGAGTGTATAAATATTTGGGAATTGATGAAGGATCAACAATAAAACATAAACAAATGCAAATAAAACTTAATAAGAAATATTTTAGAAGACTTAAATTAATCTTGAAAACAGTGTTGACATCTAGGGACACATTTCAGCCTATAAACAAATTTGCTCTTCCTGTCCTAACTTACAGTTTTCGAGTGATTGACTGGCCCCAAAATGTTGTATAGATATGATACGAAAACAAGAAGGATGCTTCATACTCATCAAATGATTTATAAAAATCAGTGCATACCAAGATTATATATTGTCATTCTGAAGGAGGTGGGGGCCTCTTTGAAATTAATTACATGTATAGATGTGCAATTGTGGGACTGCACACATATCTTTTGACCTCACAGGACCCAAATATAGTGAAGGTTTTGAAACATGAGGAGAATAAATCTAAGATGACTTCCATCCTTAGTCTAGCAGGAATGGAATCAAACCAGAAGTAGATAAAAATCAGGTGTCAACTGAATGTGCCAAAAAAACAAAATAAATAATATAAGGTGAAGGATCAGATAAGAAGGCAAGGAGTGTGGAAAATGCATAAATGTAGTTGTAAGTATAGAAAACTTCTGGAAGAATCTCATGTTGATCAGGACTTAATGCAGAATGATTAAGGAGAGGCAAAGTCAAACCAAAGATGAAAGCAAAATATTGGCAGCCCAAGATAGTGGGCTACCCACACATTGGTTTACAAAGTCTTGAACATGTGGAAGAAACAGACAAATGTAGGTTTTGTAAAACAGAATTGGAAGCAGTTGCACATCTCATTGCTTGTTGTTACATACTAATGGCAGAAGGACAGTATACTGAAAGGCATAATAATGTGGCAAGGCTGTTGCACTGGGCATTGTGTAAACATTATGATATTGAAGTAGCTGAAATCACTGGAAACATGAACCACACAGCATAATAGAAAATTATGAAGTCTACTTCACATGGATCACCCATTACCAACAGTTCAAAAAATAGATGTGAGAAAACCAGATATAGTGGTCCATGAAAAGAAGACAAAAGTAGCATTGATCATTGAAATCGCTACACCCAGTGACTACAGTGTCTTGTGTACAGAGAGACACAAAGTCATAAAATATCAGGATTTGCAGGCAGAAATTAGAGCAATGTGGAAGAAAGATACCCAGACAGTTTCAATAGTAGTAGGAGCAACAGGTCTTATAAAAAAATAATCTAGAATTGTCATTACTGGGCACATTACGGGTGCTGAGAAGAGCACTTCTGGCTGATATCAAAGACTGAAAGAATACTAATTTCATGAATTTTAATTGTACTTTGACTTAGGAATGGAATCTAGTCCATCATGGTAATAGATACCCAAAAGACTTGGAGAAATTAAAAAAAGAGAGAGTGAGTTACATTGATTAATTGCATTGCAATGACAATAAAACAGTGACAACCCACTTTGCAGCTAAGCTATGATAAAGGAAAAATTATTATCCCACAGATAAAAATTCAAAGGGGAATATTCCAGGGTGACTCTATGCCACTGCTGCTCTGTTGTCTTTCCCTTAACCTGTTAAGCTGTGTACTTAACAGATTATGTCATGGTTGCAATTTGGCTCTCAGAAAGCAACAAAGAGAAAATACTTTTCATCTGCTTTTTGTGGATGATTTAAAACTGTATAGTTCATCAGATGAGAAGTTGAAAGCACAACCCCAAGTAGTCACTCATTACCAACAGTTCAAAAAATAGATGCGAGAAAACCATGAAAAGAAAACAAAAGTGGCATTAATCATTGAAACTGATAGACCCAGTAATTACAGTGTCTTACATACAGAGAGGCACAAAGTCATAAAATACCAGGATTTGCAGGCACAAATGAGAACAATGTAGAAGGAGGACACCTAGACCATTTCAATGGTGGTAGTAGGAGCAATGGTTCTCATGAAAAAGAATTTATAGTCATTTTTAGATATGTTACCAATGCATGTAATTCTGTATGAACTGCAGAAGAAGTCAGTTCTGGGCACACTGTGGGTGCTGAGAAGAGCACTTTTGGCTAACATCAAAGAATGAAAATACACTAATTTCACGAACTTTATTCATACTTTGCCTTAGGAATATGGCCTATTCTAGTGAAGTAATTCAATTAAGAAAAGCTTTTAAGTGGAAAACCCCATGCCCAGATAAAGTACCTAACTTCTGTCCAAAACTATTTACATCTTTACGCAAAGCTTTAGCTCAAAATAAGAACCACTTACATGTGCATCCCAAACATACATCATCCTAGTTAATAATAGGAAAATGATACTCTTCCTTAACAGTGAACCTGCAAGCTGTCATAAAAGCTATAGACCAATAACTTGTCTTCCAACAATGTATAAACTATATACAGGAATTTATGCCAACAGAAATTATAGTCATTTAGAAGGAAATTCTATCGTAGCAATAAAGCAAAAGGGTAACAAAAGAAAGTCATAAGAAACAAAGGATATTTTTTTTGTTAAATAAAATCATAATGGAGAATTGTAAAAAGAGAAGTATCTAAGTATGGCATAGATAGATTATAAAAAGCATACAATAGCATCCCACCTTCTTTGATAAAGCAGGGCTTACAGATGTATAAGAAACACCCCACTTTGTTCAATTACATTACAGTGACCATGAAACAGTCACACACCACCTTGCAGCTAAGCCATAATACAGGACACATTAAAATCCCAAGGATAAAAATTCAAAGGGTAATATTCTAGGATGAGTCTGTCACTGCTGCTCTTTTGTCTTGCCTTAACCCATTAAGCTATCTAGTTGATAGATTATATCATGGTTACAATTTTACTACCAGAAAACAAACTTTCTTATCTACTTTTTGTGGATGGCTTAAAACTGTAGACTTCATCAGATGAGAACCTGAAAGCACAACTGCAAGTGATTAAAACTTTCTGAGATGATTTAAGAATGTCATTTAGTCTTGATAAATGTGCAAAAGCAACATTTAAAGCAGGAAAGCTGCAGGGCACAGAAAATATCAGTGTGAGATAGGAATGTGATGTAAAAGAACAGAGCAGAAGGGAGACTATAAATGTTTGAGAAGTTATGGAGGAACAATATTAAAACATGAACAAATGTGAGCAAAACTCAGTAAGAAATATTTTAAAAGACTAAAAATAATACTGAAAACAGCCCTGACATCTAGGAACAAAGTCCAAGCTACAGACCAATTTACTCTTCCTGTTCTTATAGTTTTGGGCTGACTGATTGGACCAAAAAGTACTGGATGAATTAGACAAGAAAACAAGAAAAATGCTTCACACATCAAATGATATATAAAAATCAGTGTATACCAAGATTATATATTCCTCATTCTGAAGGAGGTATGGGCCTCCTCCTCAAAACCGATTACATGTATAGATCTGCAATCATGGGACTGCATACATCTCTGCTGACCTCACCAGATCCAAACATAGTCAAAGTTTTAAAAGATGAGGAGAAGAAGTCTAAGATAGCTTCCCTGCTTAGTTTAGCAGAGGCATAGCAGTGTCAAGTGGGAATGGAAATCAAACCAGAATTAAACAAAAGTCAGGCAGCAAATGAATGTGCCAAAAAGCAAAAGAAAGAATATCAGTAGAAGAGACAGATGAGAAGGCAAGAAATGTGTAAAAATGCATAAATATAGTATCAGGTATAGAAAACTCCTGGAACAGCCTCATGCCAATCAGGATCTGATGCAGGAGTGGCTAAAGAGAGGTGAATTTAAACCCAAAGATGAAAGGGTAATATTGATGGATCGATATAGTAGACTACATACATGTTGGTTTACAAAGTCCATTGAAAATTTGAAAGAAATAGACAAATACAGGGTCAATAAAGTAGAAATGGAAAAAGCCATACAGCTAGTTGCTGGGTGTGATATACTAATGGCAGAGGGCATATATACAAAAAGGCTTAATAATGTGGCAATTGTGTTGTATTGGGAATTATGCAACCAATATTTTAGTGAAGTAACTGAGAAGCAGTAGAAACATTAGCCACAAAGCATTTTAGAAAATATTAGTTATATCACATGGGATCATCTATTACCAACAGTTCAGGAAATAGATGCAAGAAAACCAGGTATAGTAGTCCATGAAAAAAAGTCAAAAGTAGTATTGATTACTAAAATTGCTGCACCCAGACAGAAACAAGGACAGTGTGGAAGGATACCCAGACAGTTTCTTTAGTAGTAGGAGCAATGGGTCTCATAAAAATGAATTTACAGTCTTATTTTTTTTTTTACTCAAATGATTTTTATTTTGATGAAATAACACAATAATTTAATACATTCATAACATTCAATAACTATTTAGAGCATTTACATTCAGCCTGACAAAAAGGATTCAGATAAAAACATGAGTAATTAAATAATAAGTTAATATATATATATATATATATATATATATATATATATATATATATATATATATAAACTATGATAGTTAGGAAGAGTTTGATTCCATCTGTAGGATATCAATCAAATTCAAAACTTTCCTCCACAGACTATTAACCAATGGCTTAGGAAAAGTTCTTAACTCTTTAGTTCTTTTCTTCATTAGTATGCATTTCTTCAGTGATGATAGGAATTCCTCCATTATGGGTGCTACATTAGAGTTCCATCTTCTAGTTATACATTTTCTCGCTATTGCTAACATTGTCCACACCAAATACAGGTCATCTTTCTTCATATTATTACTATTAACAACATTCAATAAAATTAAAGACTGTCAAAACAAATATATCAGTATAGATAGCTTGAAGAAATTGTTAATCTCATTCCAATATGGTTTAATATTAGTACAGTCATAAAAATATGAGACCAGTCATAATTAGTGGACAGATGACATCTCCAACATAACTTGCTGTTTGAAGGGTTCATTTTTAAGAGTTTCTCAGGTGTCAAAATGATCTGTGTAGAAATTTCCAATGAAAAATCCTCCAGAATTGTGAGTAAGAAGTTAGTTTAACTGAAAATAAAATGTTTGTTTTATCTTCCATTGATAATGATACTTGAAACCCTTTAGTTAGATATTTCCAGTAAGAATCTTTAGGAGCTGTCCTATAGACAATTAAAGTGTTATATCGATATGATACTTCATTCTTAACGATGATATTATTATATATAATTCCAAAAATCCAGTTTATAATTTTTCTTACGGTTTTGATGGGTTATGTATTATTCTACACAGATCCTTAGTGTATGCTGTGACACTCTGAAGAACCAACCAGTCATTATGGGATAGGCCATAAGTTGACAATATGCTTTGTGTGTTCAATGCTTGTTGGTTTTCAATACATTACAACCAACAATATAGGCTATTTTCCCATAAACCAAAAATCTCTCTATGTGTTTTATCAGGGAAATCCCTTGTAATAGTAAATGGTATTAAAAATCCATGCCACAGTTCTATATCTAAATTTTTGTTAATGAATTTTCAGTCATATCAAAAATATTGTTTATTAGTGTTAGTTTAGTTAATTTTGTTGTACTATACTGTAAATTTAAACTTAAATAGTGCCATATTTTGTTATCTTTGTCAGTTACCAAAGCATTCTTTGATAAACAGTTTTCCTTCATTAGTATAATGGAGTGTAACTCTTTCCAATTGGAAGAATATCTAGGATTTATCCACTTCAACACTATTTTAATTATAGATGCCTTTATATAAGTTTCAATCTCTGGGAATTTAACCCCCTTGTTCCCATTTTCTGATATGATGAGAATATGCCACTGTATTTCTTTTGGGGTACGATAGGAATTTCATCATAGTTGAAGTGATTTCATTAAGGATTTTCTTTCCTGGTTGAAGTATAAGGGCTTGTGCTATATATATAATATTTTAGGTAATAAAACCATTTTTATCAGTTGTAACCTATCATCAAATGTTATAAACAAATTATTCCATTTGCTTATTAATTTCTTGATTAGTCTATGGCTTTAGCATAGTTAAGCTGTAAGGTTTCCTCTACATTCTTGCCTAGGACTATTCCTAAATAGTCTAGAGTTGAAACTTGTTTTCCAATAATATGATTGACAGGAACCTGTATGTTCTTTTTTTTATTTAATAATAAATATTTTGATTTAGATTTGTTGAAGGAGAGTCCTGAGATTTTTTGGAACTTTGTTGTTACTATATCCACTTCACCTAACACTTCCTTAGAGTTGGGTAAAGTAAGTAAGCCATCATCAGCAAACATCATTATTTTAGAAATATATTGGTCATATATATTTATACCTCTTATCTTTGGGTTATTACATATTAAAATGGCAAGTATTTTGGCCAAAGCAAATAGGTTATGGGACATGGGACATCCTTGTCTAGTACCTCTAGTGATTTGGATTGCTTTGGAAGGAAAGGGACCTAATTTGACATATGCTAGATTATTTTCGTAAATTTTCTTTATCATTGTTATAAAAAGGGGGAAAAATCAAATACCTGTAAGACTTTAAATAAATAACCCCAATTTAAGGAGTCAAAGGCCTTTTGAATATCTAGACCTATTATCAAAGCTTCATGGTTTCCTCTATTAAGGTAATCTGCCAGAGTTAATACTCTTATAATATTATCCTGTGTATGCCTGTTATGTATGAAACCAGTTTGGTCTCCATTAATTATTTTAGATATGTGTATTTTCAATCTATTGACCATAATTGACCTAAATAGTTTATAATCATTATTCAGCAAAGAAATAGGTCTATATGAGTTGCAACAATTAGGGTCCTTATTCTCTTTTAATATACGGGAAATTAGAGAATATCTCCAAGAAGGAGGAATATTTGCTAATGTTTGAACTTCAAGAAAGGTTTTATGTAGGAGAGAGATTATAGAAGAAGGGAGCAATTTATAAATTTCTATAATTAAGCCATCTATTCCAGGTGCTTTATTAGACTTACTTCCTTTAATCCCATCTATAATTTCTTTTTGAGAAATAGGTTTTTGTAGATCTAACTTAAGTTCCTCAGGAATTCTTGTTATGTTGGGAACTATATTCTCTAACTTCTCACATTCATTTCTACTTATTTTATCTTTATGATGTTCTGCATAATGATAATTAAAAGCCTCCAGAATGTCCCCTATGTCTGAGTCTTTTTTCCTTTACCCTTCATGAAAGATGCTATCAGTGTTATTAATTTTTGTTTGTATCTTAACTTTCATAAATAGGTTATGAAGATGCTTAGGAGATATAGCATAAGAATTTGATTTCAGTTTTTCCATAGCTAAATTAGTTTTATGGGATAATATTTCATTATATTTTTTATTTGCTTCTTCTATTTTCCTCTTATCTGTAGCAATTAAGTTTATATTAGGTTTTAGAGATAATATTTGATTTTGGATTTGCTGTAACTCTGAGTCCCATTCTTTAATTTTATTTTTGTACCAGCTAATGGTTTTATCATATATATAGGTCTTAAGAGGATTCCAAACCATAATTGTATTTGCTTCAGGTTTATAATTAATCTCTAAGAAAAGCTGAAGTTCAGAAGTTATCCATAATTTAAAGTCTTTAATTTTTGTGCTATATGAAGGAATCCTTGAAGTAATAACTAATTGATTGAATTCCATGTGTATTGTTAACAACAGTGAATTATGATCTGAAAAAGGACAAGGTTGTATTGAAAAATTCAAGATTTTAGAATAAAGATCTTGTGAGATATACATGTTATCTATTCTAGTTTGGGTACCATATCTATAGTCCTGGTGTGAGAATAGTAAAGAATTTGGTCCCAAAGCATTAAGGGTATATTTTAATTTAAACATTTCTGTCCTTTCTTAAAACTGTTTGGCTGAGGACAATAGTCTAGGAGATTTCCTATTGGTAGTTTCTGTAATATATGTGATACAATTGAAATCACCTCCTAGTAAAATATTACCTTTAGAAGTAGTTATAATAAAGTCTAAGTGTTTCTTAGCTAGTCCAACCCCCATACCCAGGAACTGGTATAAATTAACCAGGGTCCAAATTCTGTTATTAAACCTATGTATAACTACATATCTACATACTTGTAAATGATTTGGGGATTTAAGAAAGTCTTTTTCCATAGAATTGTTACTCCTCTGGTCTTATTTTTATAAGAAGATTGAGCAAGTACTGTGTATTCCTTAGGGTCCCACATAAATGTATCATTTATTTTAAAGTGTGTCTCTTGGAGAAAAACTACTTGAGCCTTGTTTAGTTTAAGATACCTTAGTAGGTTGTCTCTCTTATATGGGTTCTTTAAGCCATTAGTATTTAAGAATATCAAAGTTAGAACCATATCAGAATTCTTTAAAGATAAATAATAAATGAACTTGTATTAATAGAATCCTGTATGCATAATACTCTTCCTGAATATACAATAGAATATCAATTGTTGTATTTCTATTTATCTCAATCCAAATAACTTTCCTCATGAAAGATAAAAGTAAAACAATTGTGTCAGGCATTTCAAAACTAGAAAAACAGTTAAATAACAAAAAAGTAGCATATTTCACTCTGATATAAACTTGAATACACCCTATACATGGAATGAAATGCATTCCTAGTCTAGCAAACAAAACTAAATCTGCTAGACTACTTATCCCACCATCAACCTTTATTGGTTTGAGCCTATGAAAACAAAGTAAAAAATGGAGAATATATTATAAATTAAGAGAAAAATAGTAGTGATAAACAACTAATCAGATATTAATTCCAGTTAGATTTTAGAGGTGGGTTACATACATTATTTTTAGAAACATTAAACATTTATATAGTAATTATTCACTAAGGAAGCAAGAGACATATTAAGATATATATAATCTGAATTTAGTGCTTAATAGACCAAGGAAACATTAGCTTTATTAACAATCTACATGATTACCAAAAATACCTAAGCATGTCATCTGTATTAGTTCTAATTAAAACTTCAAAATGGCAGAACAAATCAAAGAATCATTTAGCATTTGCATTTACTTGCTCTCTGAATAAACCTTATCATGACAAACCCCACTAAATAAAAAACTTCACAAGAATTGGGTGTTAGCACATAGTGAGTGTGTATCATTGCCAAAAGATGTTAACATAGATTTTTAGAAACATTCCAAAAGACATATTTGTCCTTAATTAACTCCTAAACATTTGGAATAGCAGATGTTTAAATAACTGACCAAAATGAATAATAATTAACTGGCATCAGTTAAAATGACAAAAATTAGTAAAAAACATTATTTATATAAAGCTTACTATGGATAACAGGTCTTAAAAGTGAATGACTCAAAGACAAAATTAAGATATAGATAGCTGTAAATATCTACCATAGTAATAGGGTAATACTGAAACTCATAACTTGTTTGTTGTGTTATCACAAGTCATAGATATTACTGAGCTCTTTCCCTGTTATAAAGTGCTAATATACTAAAAGACATGACTTTATAATAACTGAAAACATGACATCTGAAATATAAATAATATCTAGGATACAATAAGCAAATCAACATATTAAATTCAAAGTAATTATAGCTCAATCAAAATTATTCATACATATATTTGCTAGGATTTAGTATGGTGCTTGAGTATCCTTACAGTTATTACCATTAGTCATAAGCATTTCATGTAAATGTATAAGCCTATACTAAACACTTGCTAACTGCATAGGAAAGTTATTTATAAAGATCTATTTATAAAAAAACCTCCAGTATATTCACTAGTGGCTATAATTATTTACAATAAAAAAATAACATTTCTGTATATATTTGATCACAAAATATAGTCACTATTATAAAAGAGAACCATGCATATGTTTGCAGAGAGTGTAGCTCCTAATTCTTGTAAAAGAAGCCTTAACATTCACAATTAGGCTTGCATATACACATTAGATGTAATGTAATCTGATCTGCATGCATAGAATGCATGATGTCATGAGCTAAGTAAGAAAGCTTCACTTGTTAGATTTCAAACTGACATTTTCCCACCCAGCACACTACACAGTACAGTTTCCTGACCTCACTTTAACTGTGTCACAAAGTCTGCTTATTTACAGTAACAAATGCAAAGTTTAACTGTCAGATACTTCCAAACAGTAAAATGACATTCAATGCCAATGAGAGAGAAAACAGTACATTAACATTAAACTCTATAGGAAACATAACTTGTAACCATTTAAAAACCTTGTGCCATAAAACATACAAGCATATAACTGTCAGAGAGACCCAATTTATGTCAAAAGCAGGCAAACAGCTTTTTGTTCACACAGGTTCCAATATATATTCTGAAACAATCAGAAGTTATAAATATTAAAACAAACTAGTTAATATATACTAAATCATAGATATGCCCTGTTATCCCATGTATTCAAAACAGTTTTTATAAATAATCTAAGCAGTGACTATGCCTGTGTAATAACTCAGAAGAACATTTAACAGTGCAAAGGGCTATATATTATTTGAAATAAAGCATGTCATCTTAAGGTCATAAAAGCAAAGATAGCTTACTGTTCAATTATATCACTCAATAAACCAGTAATATTATACTAAAATACTAAATGCATAAACAGTTATTTAATTTGTATATGAACAAAAAAAAAGTATTGAAATGAAAAAGCAAAAAGAGAAAGAAAAGCAACAAGAAAAATATTGTCATGACATGCCTTACTTGAAGATTTAGCAAGTATAAAACAAATTAAAGTCCAGTTGTAGTAGATGCTTTGAGAGATTTAGTGGGAACAGCAATCTTTGACTCAGTTTTTTTTTCTTTTTAACATCAGTCAAAGAAGATTTATCAGTAACTCTCTTCAGAGATGCAGGTGCCCATTCCATATCTTCAGGTAAGGAAATAATGTTATTGTTTTTAATAAAGGCAGTGGCTTCCTCTAGGGCATTAAATCATCTCATTTCATTCTGATATAGAATTGTTATTCTGGCAGGAAAGACAAGCTGAGTTTTGATGTTATTCTGCTTTAATAGTTTTGTCCTCCCCGCGGATGGGTAGCGTTCGAAATACATGCGTACGTAAATGGGTGTGCCTTCATTGAAGGTTGGGCATCGAGCTGGCACCTCGGCATTTCGTAAAAAAAAAAAAATCTACTGCCAATCATTAGCGGACCGGAGTTCCACTGTGGTGTCCCCTTACCGGGAAAAAGCCAAAAGACAAACAACAAACTGCTTTAATAGTTTTATTAATGGCCAAGATTTTTTCCTCTGTTCCAAAACCCTGGTAGAATAGTCATTATCAAAACTAATTGGGTTTTGGTTACATTTTAATGGACTTTTCCTCCAGGCAGATTTTAGGACCAACTCCTTGTCCAAATAAGAAAGAAACTTTATGACTATTGATCTGGGAGGAGTAGAGGAGAATGTTGACACTGGCTTTCCTAAAGCTCTATGAGCCCTTTCAATACCAAAGGACAGACCCTCCTTTAAATCTAAAATCTCTGGAATCCAGGTATTCAGGAAAGAAATATCTTCTCCTTCAGCTCTTTCAGGGATGCCAAAAATCCTTACTATTTGACATTCTCTCCCTGTTTTCCAGGTCATCCACTTTATTGAGAAGCCAAATGTTTTGTTTGTTGAGAAAATCTTTCTGGCTTTCTACTTCCTTCAGTTTTCCATCAAGATCATTCAGGGATGCTTCTAAGTGTGTTTTTCTGGACCGATGCTGCTGTATAAGTTCCTTGAGAAAATCTGTTTGTTTCTGACAATTTTCCTTAAGGTTTTGGTAAATTCTGCTTACAAATCATCCATTTTTAGTGAGAGTTCTTGTAGAGTAGATGTCACAACCTGAGTTTCTTTTTTTAAAGCCATGTCAGAATGAGAAGTCTTCGAAGTACTCATCTCCACAAATGATATGGGAGGGTGGTCTAATGGTTAAGGTGTTTGCCTTACAAACACAAGGCGCAGGGCTTTGAGTCTCACAAGGGATAATTAGCTAGGCTTAAAATGGCTTGCAAGGGCAGCTAGTTTAGTACAAACCTATGAACCTATATATTCTTCTTTATAATTTGACAGGAAAAAACTTTCCTAAGTTCACCAACATTACAATAATATAGTTTATACATTCATCTATCAATTCTAAGTATTTTTGCTAAAATAAAATAAGTTATTTCCTGTTCTTTATATTAGTTTCATGGAGCTCTGAAAAACTGCTATCAGTCGGCCATCTTGGCTCCGCCCCCTACAGTCTTATTTTGATGTGTTACTAATATACGTAACTCCATATGAATTACAGAAGGAGTCATTTCTGGGTACATTGCAGATGCAGCTAAGAGCACATTGGGCTAACATCAAAGATTCAATCAATACTAATTTCTTGAACTTTAATCATACTTTTGCTTAGTAAGGGGGTCCATTCTCATCAAGATACTAGAAACTCAATAGACTTGGAGAAATTAAACCAAGATGAACTAAGTTTTAGAAAGTTTATTAATGTCTTTTGAAGCCAAGCCCTTTCTGGCTTTATGGGATCTCACTGCCTTCAGCCCAACAGACCCATCTGGCATATCAGTTTTAGAAGATGGTGTACATTCTTAAAAAGATGGATCAACTGTTAACTGACTTGCACAGTAATCTCATTTACATGTTTAAACTTATTGCATGACAGTTTTTAGACACTGAAGAATATGGGATATGTATGCACCTTGTTACTGGTGCTTTGAACTGTTTGCCTGATGGTTTATAGACACTGAAAAATATGGGATAAGCATGCATTGCATTACTGGTGCTTTGAACTGATTGCCAGATGGTTTATAGACACTGAAAAATATGGGATAACCATTCATTGCATTACTGGTGCTTTGAACTGATTGTCTGATGGTTTATAGATGCTGAAGAATATGGGATATGCATGTCCTGTGTTACTGGTGCTTGCAGGAGAAGTAGCTTTGTGCTGCTAAACAATGATCCATCCAAAGACAATTGTTTGAAGTGACTTGATTGAACTAAGTTATTTAAATGTTTCTATTCATATTCCTGATATTCCTGATTTTATTGGCGTAATGAATTGCCCGATATGTGACACTGTCAGCTTGACATTTCCTACAAAATAGCTGCTCTTAGCCATGTGTTACAGTAAAACAGACTAGAAAGTCATCCAGCAACTTGATACAGTTACTGGACTTTGTGAATACTATATCTAATGGCCTGCATTCTATTGACAGTTGAAAGACGACTTGCAATGGCTCTTGGACTTTATTCTCGGCATTGAAATGCATTGGTTTTGACTGGTTCAGTGTGCAAGTGGATGGTGTCCACTGGTTAAACATGAATCAAGAAGAGAAAACAGAAGTGAAAATCCATGAACTTTGCATGAACTGAATTAGTCAGCTTTCATTTATTTGACACACAAGTAATTCTGCTGTTGTCTATAGAAATTTGAAGTCCTGTTTGTAAGTGTAGATTCTAAATGCTGTAGTCAGTGTAGATCATAAGATTTTTTTTCATTTTTAGCTAGACGTTTTTCAAATCTTGAAGAGCTGCTCATCTAATGTAGTTATTTCATCTTTACTGAATATGTTCTACTATGTGTTATTCATTAATGTGCTGTGTAAAATATACTCATCTGTGCAATACCACCAGTATGTGCACTACAGATTTTCAGTGTACTTACTGACAGAGTATGTATGGGTGCATTTTCTGGGGCAAACTGAATTTAAATAACTAATTATTTATGTTACATCCAGGACCGCATATGTGACAATAACCTCATTTTGTTTGTTCTTGCAGGGTAAAAAACAGAAAAACTGATAAATATACACATAGAATAATATCCTCACATGATAGTAAGGAAAGGTCCCCTGAAACTGGTAGTCTTGGGGTGAAGAGCCTCATGCATTAATACTGGATAACAGATACACAGGTAAAATGATGTTCAAGCAGTCCCCTTCATTGTTATAGTAAGCAGCCAATTCTGTATCTGGTAAAGGACGAAATGCAAATTATAAAAAATATTTTATTAAAACACTGTTTTGTAAGCAAGTTCAACTCATACTGAAAGCATTTGATGGCCCCAAACAAAGGAAATTAAAGATACTTCAAAATAAAGAGTCATTAACATGCTCTATAAAAATAACGTGAAATTAAGGTGTACTTTAAAATTGTTTAATATTGTATCATTTTGGCATAATTTGTGTATTGAAATTGTCAAGTATTACAACATTGAAAGTGGGCATTTAAGAACACTATTAGCTGTGCAATAATTCAAAGATTGTTTACAAAATGCATTTGTAATGATAGCACTCTGTTTTAAATTATATATGTCACCATCTCCAAATAATAATGCATTCTTAGCTTCAAATTATATTTAATGCATGGTGCCAAAGAAGTAATTTTTTATTTCTTTTCATTTTCCTTTCCTTAAGTAGAAAGAATTAGGAGTTGTGTGCATTAATAGATGTTATTATAATTCATGGTGGTGTGGCTTTTTTTGATCAATGCAGATTTGTTTTTCTTATGGCCATGGATATTTAAAACACCCTGTGAAAGTTTTTCTACCTGTTATGTTCTGGGATGAAAGGATAATTTTGTGCTACAAGTTACTACACTGCATTTGTTGTTTTATTGTCCTATAGGCATTTTACAATAATGGAACATGGATTAAAAAATTAATTCATTAAAACTAAGGGGGGAATTCAATAAAGCCTACATGGAGTGATTTTTCGTGTAGGCATAGTAGCACAGAGCTTACATGGAAGTAAGCAGTCGTGTGATCCAGTAAGCAGAGCAGAAGGGTGTGCACAAGTGTGCGAACACGGAAGTGTCTGTGGCATGCAAACCACCTCATAAGAAGGTGAATTGCATGTAAATGAGGGTGCTTGAGTAATCCAGCAAGCAGATAGGCAGTCCTACAGACCCAGTGGTGGTGTCTGAAGTATACATGGAAAATTTCCGTGTACAAGAAAATAAAAATTGAACATGGGCTCTAAAACCCCATGGAGAAGGTCAGAAATTGCATAGTAGGCACAGATTTTTTGTGTCCAAAAAATAAAGCAAAATAATTTAAGTTTTTTTTAATACCCATATTATGTTTGCCCAGCATGCAGCCGTGTGCAAACATGCTGTTATGCAAAAAAAATATTTAAAAGTGTAAAAATTAAAAATAAGAAATATGTGACAATAATGCATTATAAGTCCCTGCATTGAGTATGTACAATGGTAGATTTCTGTGGTTGCTAAGGATGCAGGCCCTGAAACAGTACAGTATCTAGGTTGTGTGCACATATCTGTATGCAAATGAGCTGGAGTTACTGAATAGCAAAAATGGGTTATTGTGTCCACAGATAAAATTTGTGTAGCACCAGAACTGTGTTGGTGTCCACAGGAGAGCTAGCTAACATCAAAAGGGGGTGTGTCACTATATGTTTAAGCAGATTACAGCTGAGAGGGATCCGTTTGCAGAGTGCACAGCTAAGCAGGCAGGTATGTCCAGTGCTGCTAAGCTTTGTTTAGCTTCAAAGAGCTGATTTAGTTGGTTTGAGTGTGTTTGTATGCCACTCCACTGTGCTTAGAGGGAAGGCAGTTAAAAAAAAAAGGCATTAGCTTGTGAAATCCAAACATGTATAAATTACTGATAACCCCTGTTCCACTTACACTGGGCCATTCAAACCCCTTCAATGATGTACCCAGCAGGTGAAATGCATCATAGGTAGCTAATCACACAGGCTGCTTCTGTAGCAGACCACTATAAATTATGCATACACCCTGCAATCTGATTTTCCCAATACTCTGCACCATTGGAGTACAGATTTGGGAATTTTAACTGACAGAATGCCAGAGGCCGCTGCTGCTCTGCTATATCTGTATGTGCTATTTGTTAAGGTCAGTGCTGATGCTTCTGCTGACAAATGACCTAGACTTAGAAGGAGAAGAGTGTTCAGGCCCAGGGTAACCTTCCGGGAGCTTCATGAGCTAGAGATTGTTGAACGCTACAGGGTAGACAGGGACATACTACAAGAACTCACCAAGCTGTTCTGCCCTCAAATCTGACCCAGAGCCAACAGAGGGGAACCCATCCCAGTGGAAGCAAAGGTATGTGTAGCCCTTAGAATACTAGCTACAAATATTTTTCAAAGACTAACTGGGGACATACTGGGGGTCTCACCGGCATCAGCATCCAGGGTACTCTACCAGTTCCTGGCTGCCATACAAACACATGCCAGTGAGTCTAGCTGGAAGTTGTGGCTCTGTTTTTTCAGTTAATGCTTGTTAGAATTCTTGAATAGCCAGTGATGAGTGGGGGTATTGGAACTTTTCAAATAATACAGCATTTAAATTTATTTTTTTGTGTTACATTGAATACTATCTAGCTGAAAGTTGTGGCTCTGTTTTTTCAGTTAATGCTTGTTAGAATTCTTGAATAGCCAGTGATAAGTGGGGGTATCTGCACTTTTTTTCAAATAATACAGCATTTAAATTGATTTATTTGTGTTGCA
Organism: Protopterus annectens; assembly: GCF_019279795.1. Classification (NCBI taxonomy): domain Eukaryota; kingdom Metazoa; phylum Chordata; order Ceratodontiformes; family Protopteridae; genus Protopterus; species Protopterus annectens. The sequence goes on along the minus strand of NC_056739.1, from coordinate 1,932,934,974 downwards.
TTGAATACTATCTAGCTGGAAGTTGTGGCTCTGTTCTTTCAGTTAGTTTCTCATCCACCCTCCCTGCTTTTGTTTTGGTGTTACTCTTGGTGGCTTTGAAACTACCAGGCCCTCTTGTAAATTTGCATTTGGATACTCCTCCTGGGCCCATCTCATTTGCTCACTCAAAAAAAAATGGCACTTTTTCATCTGCTTTTACTGCATTTGTGTTTCTTACTACTTTATTTTGCATTTGCATCAGCTTAAAAGTACTCAATTGTATTTATTACTGCTTGGTGTAACTATCATTTTAAGCCTTTTGGTTTAAGCACTTGGGCTTCAGACCAGTTGTTTTACATTAAGAAGGTTTGTGGTCTGCACTCTTGTGGGAGGAGAGGCTGGACTCTGCGCTTCTGAGCTGGGAATTTCTGGTTAAAGGCTTATAGTGCCTGCATAATTGAACTGTTTCTTACTGAAATTGGTGTGCCTTGTTTGCTGTAGCATAGACTAGATTCAGGCCTGCTGAATCTGGCTTTGTTTGCATAACTTGAGCACTAATCCAGGCCTTTTTAAAAGTATTCAGTTGTATTTATTACTGCTTGGTAGTAACCTGATTAAAGTGTTGCTATCATTCTAAGCCTTTTGGTTTAAGCACTTGGGCTTCATACCAGTTGTTTTACATTAAGAAGGTCTGTGGTCTGCACTGTTGTGGCAGGACAGGTAGCTTACATCCTTCTAAGTTGGGAACTGCTGATTGAGGGCTCAGTGTCTGTTATTCTAAAAGTGTATTAGTTCTGGTTTAAGCACTTGGGCTTCAGGCCAGTTATTTTAAATTAAGAAGGTTCATGGTCTGCACTCTTGTGGGAGGAGAGGCTGGACTCTGCCCTTCTGAGCAGGGAATTTCTTGTTAAAGGCTTGTAGTACATGCAAATTTTAACAGTTTCTTACTGAAATTGGTGCGCCTTGTTTGCGGTAGCATAGACTAGATCCAGGCTTGCTGAATCTGGCTTTGTTTGTATAACTTGAGCACTAATCCAGGCTTTCTTTTTGGAGAATGTTCCCCTGCACCCCAGTGGCAGGAGTAGAAAGTTAGAACTTGTCTGATTGAAAACTACAGGAACAGGGCTCAGTTTTGAGATTTTTTACTGGTTAATTGGGTAATTTGTTTAAAAGCCTTTTCTGATTGCTTGTAGTCATCAAAAGTTTTTTTAAGAGTATTTGTTACTGTTTGTAGTCATTTAAAGCTGTTTTAAGTGTATTTTTTACTGTTTTTGCCTTATCTTTTAAAAAAAAATTGTTTCCTTGTTTCCCACCTTTCTAAGCTAGTATAGTCCAGTTTTCAGGCTAGTGCTGAATTCAGGGCTGTGTTACAATTTTCTGAGTTGCCCATACCTTACTTGGATAGAGGGATGTTTCTCTGTTCACCTGTGAGAGAGGGAGCTTTGAACAGCTATCTGACCCTGGAGGAGTGGTTCTAGCCCAGAAGTTAGTAGTTTATAGGCCATTTTGGGCTAATTTCTATCTCTTTCATTTCGCTGCTATAAAAACCGCATTTGCCCGGTTTTGCACATTCAGGCAGCACCAGTTAGCTAGGAATAAATTTATCCCTGCTCCACCAAGTCTCCTCTTCAGTTTTTCCCTTGAAAGTAGTCTAACTCTCAACCTAAGCACTTAAAAAGCATCCTACAGTCCAGCACTTGCTCAGACCTAATAGCAAGCACTAATATACCCCTACACTTGATTGCCCAGCAGGGCAAGGCTCATTATTCACCCCTCACCAACCAAGCTACTAAGCAGCTCACCTTACTATTCAGGCATGACCAAAGGGCAATTTCAAGTATACTCTCCAGTACAGATGGTGAACCTGGGTATCTTGAGGCAATGTTACAACTGCCTCATGTACACAGACAACCCTCTCCTCCTACCACAAAACATTAACATATGTGAGGGATGCAATTATATAGCTAAACTGGAGGCTAAGCTCTCTCCACCCAAGACTGGAACAGGCAGTCATTAGGAGAAGGTTAACACTTGCACCACACCTCCAGCCTCACATAGACATACTAAACCAGCACTGGCAAAAAGTACACATAAATACACAAAATCATATTCGGAGGCTCTAAATAAAAACCTGCAAAAGCATCAGAGACCACCAACGCAGACACTCAAAAAACCTGCACCTCCCATCACAAACCAGACAGCACATAAAACACAAAATCAGTGTGCCGCAAAATCACAGCCCTTAAGGTGAAATAACATACCTAACACACTAATAATAGGTGACTCTATAGTCAGGCATACTGATGTCCCACTCACTAGGCTGAACAAGGAGAATGTTACTGTTAGCTGCCTGTCAGGATCCAGAATCCACCACATAACACAAGCACTCAGGTCACTCCAGAACAAGTACAAATATGACTCTGTCATTGTTCATGTTGGTGTGAATGACCTGTGATGTACCTCCCTGGACTACATGAAAAGAGACATGGAAGAGCTCTCTGATCATGTAGCTCAGGTGAGTATGACCCTGACCCTGAGTAGCATCCTGCCCTCACCAGGAATGATACCGCAGTATAAATAAAAAATTATCAATTTCAACAACTGGCTAAGCTTGTGGTGTCATTCAAAGGGGATCCAGTGTCTATCAACCTGGGACGACATGCTCGACAGGCCTCATTGCTTCGCAAGAGATGGCTTGCACCTGTCACCCCTAGGCTTTCTAATACTGGCCAAGGCTCTTGCTGCCCCCATAGTGCCTTTTTTAGGTAAGGCTCAAAAGTCAAACCCACCTCCGTAAACAGCTCAAATAAAAAAATGAGGGTTATGCTACTCAACGCCAGAAGTTTAAATCTCAAAATGCATGTGCTCGAAGTACTCCTTAGTATGGAGAACATCGACATCTGTGCAGTAACTGAAACCTGGATTAAGGCTCCACTGAGCACCCCAGCACTACTGGGCTAAAACTCATACCACACATTTCAGCCACAGAATATGGACCGAAACACAAAAGGAGTGGGTGTATCCATATTCATCAAGGATACCTACACTTCTAGGTTAGTGGCGCAGCATGATACCTCCGAGATCATCCATGTGCAACTAACATCAGGCAAATCTGAAATGCAAATTGTGGCCAGCTACAGATCACCCTCCATGACCCAGGACCACCACTTCGCCTTTCTGGAGACACTGGAAAACATGAAGGTCCTACCAAACACCCTGATATTGGGCGATTTCAATTACCCTACGTTAACTGGGAAAACTACTCAAGTACAAACTCCCAGGTCCAGCACTTCCTGGAATTTATCAACCCAGATGCCCTGGATCAGCTGGTAAACTCCCCTACCAGATGTGAAAACATATTGGACCTGGTCATCAACAACATGGGCGACAGGTGTTTCTCACCAGGGGACAACCCGTCACTGGTTAGATCAGACCATAAACTAATCACTCTGGATATCCACACCACACTACCACCTCCAACCAAGGAAACCACGGTATAAAACTTTTCTATAGCAAACCTCACCTTACTTAAGACAGAGGTGATAAATTTCACAACTCCCACACTAAAGGATAACAGTGTCCAAGATGCAGGAACCTTTACAAATGCACTCTACGAGCACCTACAAGGATGCATGGATTGTCCATCGCTAGCAAAACCAAGACTCACTCCCCTAAGAGAAGGAAAAAAATCTGGTGGACCCCTCCCATAAACAGGCTATACCATAGAAGGAGGAAACTAGTTCAGAGAAAAGGCAAATCCCAAGAAGGAAAGACATCCCTGATCAGTATCAGTAAGAAACTAAGGTCCCTCATAAAATCTTCCAAGGCTAACGTTGAAAGAAAAATAGCCAAGGATTCAAAAGATAACCACAAAGCCTTCTTTAGCTATGTCAAGAATCTAAGTGGCAACTCACAGATAGGCTCTGAGCTAGTGCAAAATAGCACAAAATATACTGAACCCACTGATATTGCCAACATACTGGCAGATAAATTCACTGCAAACTTCACCCCCCTCTCACCCCAAAAGAGCCCACAACAATACCGGAAAAGTGTAGTGTCCCGGAAATCACAGACGCACAGGTGAAAACAGCCCTTTCAAAAGCCAAAAAGGACAGCGTCAATGGGGCCAGATGGTGTCCCAGGCTGTGTCTTGCAAGAACTATAGAACGAACTAACCCCCCACCTAAACACACTGTTCAACCTCAGCCTCTTCACAGGCTACATGCCCATAGAATGGCACACAGCAATAGTTATTCCGCTCCACAAAGAGGGGCCACAACTGACCCTCGTAACTATCGCCCCATAAGCCTGACTAGCCTGGTCTGCAAGGCTATGGAGCACATCATCATGAAACTCATTAACAAAGACATTGGGAACGTCCAAACACTTGACCCTGACCCAGTTCGGATTTGTTAAGGGCAGATCATGCCTACTAAACCTGGTTGAGTTCTTAAGACAGTCACCAAGACCATAGATGAGGGGATGGTAGCTCACTCTGCCTACCTTGACTTCGCCAAGGCATTTGACACTATTCCCCACTTGGGAATTATAGAAAAACTCACCAGTCTGAACATAAACCCCTACGTCACGAGATGGGTTGCCAATTGGCTTACAGACAGAAATCACACAGAAAGAATAGCGGGCTCCAGGTCCAACTCTAAACCAGTCACAAGTGGTGTCCCACAAGGCTCGGTCCTGGGACCCCTACTGTTCGGCATATACTTCTCAGAAGTACAGGCAAACACAGGAAGACTATGGCTAACCAAGTTTGCGAATGACTGCAAACTGGGAGCCATAATTGACTCTCCGGCTGACATGGACATTCTTCAAAAGGGCCTTACTGAGATGGACACCTGGTGTCAAAGTCATGGTCTCAAGCTAAATGCCAAAAAATGCATAGTCATCCCATTTGGGAAAAGCAAAACACCCATGAATTACCACATAGGTGGCAGCCCCCTTAATACAGAAGAGGTAATAAGAGATCTGGGGACCCAGGTAGATAGTAATCTCTCCTTTGACAATCATATTGCCAAAGTAGTTAGGAAATCCTTCTATGTAGCCCATCTAATTACTAAAGGGTTCGCATCTAGAAATAAAGAGGTTATAGTGCCCCTCTACTCATCATTCATCAGACCCATCATGTAGTAGAATGCCCCATTTGGGATGTACCTCACAAGACACTTCCAACAGCTGGAAAGACCACAAAAGTACCTCACCAAGAGGATTACTGGTCTCAAACATATGTCCTATGCAGCCCGACTGGAAAAACTCCAGCTGTACTCAGTGGCATATAGCTTACTTAGAGGTGATCTCTGCCTGACTTACAAAGCCATGTCCAACTTAGAATTGAGGGACATGCTCCACCTAAAGAAATCCAAGTCACTGCAAGCCACTCGCTCTTGTGAGCTAAACCTTGCCACAACAATAAACAGAACATGCTGGAGGGATAGATTCCTGTCACAGAGACTCCCCATGCTTTGGAACAAAATTCCTAACTACATTAGGCAGAGCTCCTCACTAACACTCTTCAAGAGAAACCTTGACGAGTGGATGGGTAACAGAAAATATACCCCTGGGATCACTTTATTGGCTCTTCTTGACAGAGGCACAGTTAATTAATCAATGGAGCGGAGAAAGCTGACATACTCTGGCTAGGCTTATAAACGCCCTCGGGCAGATAGCTTAGTACCTACCTATGAACCTATGAACATTTATTTGCCCTGCACCCCTGAGGAGAAGGCCAGCAGTATGAATCTCTTCTACCATGTAGCACACTACCATGAGGTACTGGGTACCAAAGACTGCACTCATGTACAGATCAAAGCACTGCCCAGTGAGGATGTTAGAGTCTATGTCAACTGCAAGGGGTATCACTCCATCAACTGCCAAGTCCTGTGCAATGCCCAGGGCATTATCAGGAATGTGTGTGCTGGCAGCCCAGTCAGTTATCAAGACTCCCATATCTGGCATGCATCACAGCTGTACCAGATGGTGTCCACTGGTTAAAGATGAATCAAGAAGAGAATAGGGAAGTGAAGATCCATGACCTTTGCATGAACTGAATTAGTCAGCTTTCATTTATTTGACACATAAGTAATTCTGCTGTTGTCTATAGAAATTTGAAGTCCTGTTTATAAGTGTAGATTCTAAATGCTGTAGTCAGTGTAGATCATAAGATTTTTTTTCATTTTTAGCTAGACGTTTTTCAAATCTTGAAGAGCTGCTCATCTAATGTAGTTATTTCATCTTTACTGAATATGTTCTACTATGTGTTATTCATTAATGTGCTGTGTAAAATATACTCATCTGTGCAATACCACCAGTACGTGCACTACAGATTTTCAGTGTACTTACTGACAGAGTATGTATGTGTGCATTTTCTGGGGCAAACTGAATTTAAATAACTGTAACTATTTATGTTACATCCAGGACCGCATATGTGACAATAACTTCATTTTGTTTGTTCTTGCAGGGTAAAAAAACAGAAAAATTGATAAATATACACATATAATAATATGCTCACATGATAGTAAGGAAAGATCCCCTGAAACTGGTAGTCTTGGGGTGAATAGCCTCATGCATTAATACTGGATAACAGATACACAGGTAAAATGATGTACAAGCAGTCCCCTTCATTGTTATAGTAAGCAGCCAATTCTGTATCTGGTAAAGGACGAAATGCAAATTATAAAAAATATTTTATTAAAACACTGTTTTGTAGGCAAGTTCATCTCATACTGAAAGCATCTGATGGCCCCAAACAAAGGAAATTAAAGATACTTCAAAATAAAGAGTCATTAACATGCATTATAAAATAACATGAAATTAAGGTATACTTTAAAATTGTTTAATATTGTATCATTTTGGCATAATTTGTGTATTGAAATTGTCAAGTATTACAACATTGAAAGTGGGCATTTAAGAACACTATCAGCTGTGCAATAATTCAAAGATTGTTTACAAAATGCATTTGTAATGATAGCACTCTGTTTTAAATTATGTATGTCTCCATCTCCAAATAATAATGCATTCTTAGCTTGAAATTATATTTAATGCATGGTGCCAAAGAAGTAATTTTTGATTTATTTTCATTTTCCTTTCCTTAAGTAGAAAGAATTAGGAGTTGTGTGCATTAATAGATGTTATTATAATTCATGGTGGTGTGGCTTTTTTTGATCAATGCAAATTTGTTTTTCTTATGGCCATGGATATTTAAAACACCCTGTGAAAGTTTTTCTACCTGTTATGTTCTGGGATGAAAGGATAATTTTGTGCTACAAGTTACTACACTGCATCTGTCGTTTTATTGTCCTATAGGCATTTTACAATAATGGAACGTGGATTAAAAAATTAATTCATTAAAACTAAGGGGGGAATTCAATAAAGCCTACATGGAGTGATTTTTCGTATAGGCATAGTAGCACAGAGCTTACACGGAAGTAAGCAGTCGTGTAATCCAGTAAGCAGAGCATTGGGGTGTGCACAAGTGTGCGAACACGGTAGTGTCTGTGGCATGCAAACCACATCATAAGAAGGTAGATTGCATGTAAATGAGGGTGCTGGAGTGATCCAGCAAGCAGATAGGCAGTCCTGCAGACCCAGTGGTGGTGTCTGAAGTGTACACAGAAAATTTCCGTGTACAAGAAAATGAAAATTGAACATGGGCTCTAAAACCCCATGGAGAAGGTCAGAAATTGCATAGTAGGCACATATATGTGCAAAACTATGCCCTGTGTGTCCAAAAAATAAAGCAAAATAATTTAAGTTTTTTTTAATACCCATATTACGTTTGCGCAGCATGCAGAAGTGTGCAAACATGCCGTTATGCAAAAAAAATATTTAAAAGTGTAAAAATTGAAAATAAAAAATATGTGACAATAATACATTATAAGTCCCTGCATTGAGTATGTACAATGGTAGATTTCTGTGGTTGCTAAGGATGCAGGCCCTGGAATAGTACAGTATCTAGGTTGTGTGCACAGATCTGTATGCAAATGAGCTGGGGTTACTGAATAGCAACAATGGGTTATTGTGTCCACAGATAAAATTTGTGTAGCACCAGAACTGTGTTGGTGTCCACAGGAGAGCTAGCTAACATCAAAAGGGGGTGTGTCACTATATGTTTAAGCAGATTACAGCTGAGAGGCATCCATTTGCAGAGTGCACAGCTAAGCAGGCAGGTGTGTCCAGTGCTGCTAAGCTTTGTTTGGCTTCAAGGAGCTTGTTTTAGTTGGTTTGAGTGTGTTTGTATGCCAAGCCACCGTGCTTAGAGGGAAGGCAGTTAAAAAAAAGGAATTAGCCTGTGAAATCCAAACATGTATACATTACTGATAACCCCTGTTCCACTTACACTGGGCCATTCAAACCCCTTCAATGATGTACCCAGCAGGTGGAATGCATCATAGGTAGCTAATCACACAGGCTGCTTCTGTAGCAGACCACTATAAATTATGCATACACCCTGCAATCTGATTTTTCCTCATACTCTGCACCATTGGAGTACAGATTTGGGAATTTTAACTGACATAATGCCAGAGGCCACTGCTGCTCTGCTAAATCTGTATGTGCTAGATGTTAAGGTCAGTGCTGATGCTTCTGCTGACAAATGACCTAGACTGAGAAGGAGAAGAGTGTTCAGGCCCAGGGTAACCTTCCGGGAGCTTCATGAGCTGGAAATTGTGGAGCGCTACAGGGTAGACAGGGACATACTACAAGAACTCACCAAGCTCTTCTGCCCTCAAATCTGACCCAGAGCCAACAGAAGGGAACCCATCCCAGTGGAAACAAAGGTATGTGTAGCCTTAGAATACTAGCAGGGGTCTCACAGGCATCAGCATCCAGGGTACTCCACCAGTTCCTGGCTGCCATACAAACACATGTCAGTGAGTCTAGCTGGAAGTTGTGGCTCTGTTATTTCAGTTAATGCTTGTTAGAATTCTTGAATAGCCATTGATAAGTGGGGGTATCGGCACTTTTTTTTTCAAATAATACAGCCTTTAAATTGATTTATTTGTGTTGCATTGAATACTATCCAGCTGCAAGTTGTAGCTCTGTTTTTTTCAGTTAATTCTTTTAGAATTCTTGAATAGCCAGTGATAAGTGGGGGTATCTGCACTTTTTTTCAAATAATACAGTATTTAAATTGATTTATTTGTGTTGCATAGAATACTATATAGCTGGAATTTATGGCTCTGTTTTTTCAGTAAATGCTTGTTAGAATTCTTGAATAGCCAGTGGTAAGTAAGGGTATCTGCACTTTTTTTCAAATAATAGAGCATTGAAATTGATTTATTTGTGTAGCATTGAATACTATCTAGCTGGAAGTTGTGTCTCTGTTTTTTCAGTTAGTTTCTCACCCACCTTCCCTGCTTTTGTTTTGGTGTTACTCTTGGTAGCTTTGAAACTGCCCGCCCCTCTTGTAAATTTGCGTTTGGATACTCCTACTGGGCCCATCTCATTTGCTCACTCAAAAAAAAAATGCACTTTTTTCATCTGCTTTTACTGTATTTGTGTTTCTTCCTTCTTTATTTTGCTTTTGCGTCATCTTAAAAGTACTCAATTGTATTTATTACTGCTTGGTGTAACTATCATTCTAAGCCTTTTGGTTTAAGCAGTTGGGCTTCAGACCAGTTGTTTTGATTTAAGAAGGTTTGTGGTCTGCACTGTTGTGGCAGCACAGGTAGCTTACATCCTTCTAAGTTGGGAACTGCTGATTGAATGCTCAGTTTCTGTTATTCTAAAAGTGTATTAGTTCTGGTTTAAGCACTTGGGCTTCAGGCCAGTTATTTTACATTAAGAAGGTTTGTGGTCTGCACTTTTGTGGGAGGAGAGACTAGACTCTGCCCTTCTGACTGGGAATTTCTGGTTAAAGGCTTATAGTGTTTGCATATTTGAACTGTTTCTTACTGAAATTGGTGTGCCTTGTTTGCTGTTGCATAGACTAGATCCAGGCCTGCTGAATCTAGCTTTGTTTGCATAACGTGAGCACTAATCCAGGCCTTCTTAAAAGTATTCAATTGTATTTATTACTGCTTGGTAGTAACCTGATTAAAGTGTAGCTATCATTCTAAGACTTTTGGTTTAAGAATTTGGACTTCAGACCAGTTGTTTTACATTAAGAAGGTTTGTGGTCTTCACTGTTGTGGCAGGACAGGTAGCTTACATCCTTCTAAGTTGGGAACTGCTGATTGAAGGCTCAGTGTCTGTTATTTTAAAAGTGTATTAGTTCTGGTTTAAGCACTTTGGCTTCAGGCCAGTTATTTTACATTAAGAAGGTTCGTGGTCTGCACCCTTGTGGGAGGAGAGGCTGGACTCTGCCCTTCTGAGCTGGGAATTTCTGGTTAAAGGCTTATATTGCCTGCATAATTGAACTGTTTCTTACTGAAATTGGTGTGCCTTGTGTGCTGTAGCATAGACTAGATTCAGGCCTGCTGAATCTATCTTTGTTTGCATAACTTGATAACTAATCCAGGCCTTTTTAAAAGTATTCAATTGTATTTATTACTGCTTGGTAGTAACCTGATTAAAGTGTAGCTATCATTCTAAGCCTTTTGGTTTAAGCACTTGGGCTTCAGACCAGTTGTTTTACATTAAGAAGGTCTGTGGCCTGCACTGTTGTGGCAGGACAGGTAGCTTACATCCTTCTAAGTTGGGACCTGCTGATTGAGGGCTCAGTGTCTGTTATTCTAAAAGTGTATTAGTTCTGGTTTAAACATTTGGGCTTCAGGCCAGTTATTTTACATTAAGAAGGTTCGAGGTCTGCACTCTTGTGGGAGGAGAGGCTGGACTCTGCCCTTGTAAGCAGGGAATTTCTGGTTAAAGGCTTATAGTGCCTGCAAATTTTAACTGTTTCTTACTGAAATTGGTGCGCCTTGTTTGCTGTAGCATAGACTAATTCCAGGCCTGCTGAATCTGGTTTTGTTTGTATAACTTGAGCACTAATCCAGGCCTTCTTTTTTGGAGAAGGTTCCCCTGCACTCCAGTGGCAGGAGTATGCAGCTATAACTTGTCTGATTGAAAACTACAGGAACAGGGCTCAGTTTTGAGATTTTTTTACTGGTTAATTGGGTCATTTGATTAAAAGCCTTTTCTGATTGCTTGTAGTCATCAAAAGCTGTTTTAAGTGTATGTTTTACTGTTTGTAGTCATTTAAAGCTGTTTTAAGTGTACTTTTACTGTTTTTGCCTTATCTTTTCCAAAAATTTTTTTTTCCTTGTTTCCCACCTTTCTAAGCTAGTATAGTCCAGTTTTCAGGCTAGTGCTGAATTCAGGGCTGTGTTACAATTTTCTGAGTTCCCCATACCTTACTTGGATAGAGGGAGGTTTCTCTGTTCACCTGTGAGAGAGGGAGCTTTGAGCAGCTATCTGACCCTGGAGGAGTTAATCCAGCCCAGAAGTTAGTAGTTTATAGGCCATTTTGGGCTAATTTCTATCTCTTTCATTTCCTTGCTGTAAAAACCGCATTTGCCTGGTTTTGCACGTTCAGGCAGCACCAGTTAGCTAGGGCTAAATTTATCCCTGCTCCACCAAGTCTCCTCTTCAGTTTTTCCCTTGAAAGTAGTCTAACTCTCAACCTAAGCACTTAAAAAGCATCCTACAGTCCAGCACTTGCTCAGACCTAATAGCAAGCACTAATATACCCCGACACTTGATTGCCCAGCAGGGCACGGCTCATTATTCACCCCTCATCAACCAAGCTACTAAGCAGCTCACCCTACTATTCAGGCATGACCAGAGGGATATTTCAAGTATACTCTCCAGTCCAGATGGTGAACCTGGGTATCCTGAGGCAATGTTACAACTGCCTCATGTACACAGACAACCCTCTCCTCCTACCACAAAACATGAACATATGCGAGAGATGCAATTATATAGCTAAACTGGAGGCTAAGCTCTCTCCACCCAAGACTGGAACAGGTAGTCATGAGGAGAAGGTTAACACTTGCTCCACACCTCCAGCCTCACATAGACATACTAAACCAGCACTGGGAAAAAATTCACATAAATACACAAAATCATATTCGGAGGCTCTAAATAAAAACCTGCAAAAGCATCAGAGACCTCAAAAGCAGACACTCAAAAAACCTGCACCTCCTGTCACAAACCAGACAACACATAAAACACAAAACCAGTGTGCTGCACAATCACAGCCCTTAAGGCAAAATAACATACCTAACACACTAATAATAGGTGACTCTATAGTCAGGCACACTGATGTCCCACTCACTAGGCTGAACAAGGAGAAGGTTACTGTTAGCTGCCTGTCAGGAGCCAGAATCCGCCACATAACACAAGCACTCAGGTCACTCCAGAACAAGTACAAATATGACTCTGTCATTGTTCATGTTGGTGTGAATGACCTGTGATGTGCCTCCCTGGACTACATGAAAAGAGACATGGAAGAGCTCTCTGATCATGTAGCCCAGGTGGGTATGACCCTGACCCTGAGTAGCATCCTGCCCTCACCAAGAATGATACTGCAGTATAAAGAAAAAATAATCAATCTCAACAACTGGCTAAGCTTCTGGTGTCATTCAAAGGGGATCCAGTGTCTGTCAGCCTGGGACGACATGCTCGACAGTCCTCGTTGCTTCGCAAGAGACAGCTTGTACCTGTCACCCCTAGGCTTTCTAATACTGGCCAAGGCTCTTGCTGCCCCCATAATGCCTTTTTTAGGCAAGGCTCAAAAGTCAAACCCACCTCCGTAAACAGCACAAATAAAAAAATGAGGGTTATGCTACTCAATGCCAGGAGTTTAAAATCTCAAAATACACGTGCTCGAAGCACTCCTCAGTATGGAGAACATCGACATCTGTGCAGTAACTGAAACCTGGTTTAAGGCTCCACAGAACACCCCAGCACTACTGGGCTACAACTCATACCACACATTTCAGCCACAGAACATGGACCGAAACACAAAAGGAGGGGGTGTATCCATATTCATCAAGGATACCTACACCTCCAGGTTAGTGGTGCAGCATGATACCTCCGAGATCATCCATGTGCAACTAACATCAGGCAAATCTGCAATGCAAGTTGTGGCCTGATAAAGATCACCCTCCATGACCCAGGGCCACCACTTCACCTTTCTGGAGACACTGGAAAACATGAAGGTCCTACCGAACACCCTGATATTGGGCGATTTCAATTACCCTACCGTTAACTGGGAAAACTACTCAAGTACAAACTCCCAGGTCCAGTGCTTCCTGGAATTTATCAACCCAGATGCCCTGGATCAGCTGGTAAACTCCCCTACCAGGTGTGAAAACATATTGGACCTGGTCATCACCAACATGGGTGACAGGTGTTTCACACCAGAGGTCAACTCGTCACTGGTTAGATCAGACCATAAACTAATCACTCTGGATGTCCACACCACACTACCACCGCCAACCAAGGAAACCACAGTGAAAAACTTTTCTATAGCAAACTTCACCTTACATAAGACAGAAGTGATAAATTTCACAGCCCCCACGCTAAAGGATAACAGTGTTCAATATGCGGGAACCTTTACAAATGCACTCTGTGAGCACCTACAAGGATGCATGGATCGTGCCATCACTAGCAAAACCAAGACTCACTCCCCTAAAAGAAGGAAACCAGTCTGGTGGACCCCTGCCATAAACAGGCTATACCATAGAAGGAGGAAACTAGTTCAGAAAAAATGGCAAATCCCAAGAAGGAAAGACATCCCTGATCAGTATCAGTAAGAAACTAAGGTCCCTCATAAAATCCTCCAAGGCTAACTTCGAAAGAAAAATAGCCAAGGATTCAAAAGATAACCACAAAGCCTTCTTTAGCTATGTCAAGAATGTAAGTGGCAACTCGCAGATAGGCTCTGAGCTAGTGCAAAATAGCACAAAATATACTGAACCCACTGATACTGCCAACATCCTGGCAGGTAGATTCAGTGCAAACTTCACCCCCCTCTCACCCCAAAAGAGCCCACAACAATACAGGAAAAGTGTAGTGTCCCGGAAGTCACAGATGCACAGATGAAAACAGCCCTTTCAAAAGCCAAAAGCACAGCATCAATGGGGCCAGATGGTGTCCCAAGCTGTGTCTTGCACGAACTACAGAATGAACTAACCCCCCACCTAAACACACTGTTCAACCTCAGCCTCTCCACAGACTACATGCCCATAGAATGGCACACAGCAATAGTTATGACCCTGGTAACTATCGCCCCATAAGCCTGACTAGCCTGGTCTGCAAGGCTATGGAGTGCATCATCATGGAACTCATTAACAAAGACATCGGGAACCTCCAAACACTTGACCCAACCCAGTTCAGCTTTGTTAAGGGCAGATCATGCCTACTAAACCTGGTTGAGTTCTTTGAGACAGTCACCAAGACCATAGATGAGGGGAAGGTAGTTCACACAGCCTACCTTGACCTCGCCAAGGCTTTTGACAGTTTTCCCCACTTTGGAATTATAGAAAAACTCACCAGACTGAACATAAACCCCTACGTCACAAGATGGGTTGCCAACTGGCTTACAGACAGAAATCACACGATAAGAATAGCGGGCTCCAGGTCCAACTCTATACCAGTCACAAGTGGCATCCCACAAGGCTCAGTCCTGGGACCCCTACTGTTCGGCATATACTTCTCAGAAGTACAGGCAAACACAGGAGGACTATGGCTAACCAAGTTTGCCAATGACTGCAAACTGGGAGCCATAATTGACTCTCCGGCTGACATGGACATTCTCCAAAAAGGTGGGAGGTTGGCATAATGGTTAAGGTGTTTACCTTACAAACATAAGGTACAGGGTTTGATTCTCACATGGGGTAATTGGCTAGGCTGAAAATGGCCCACAAGAGCAGTTAGCCTAGTACTAATCTATGAATCTATGAATCTATAAAAGGGCCTTACTGAGATGGACATCTGGTGTCAAAGTCATGGTCTCAAGCTAAATGCCAAAAAAATGCATAGCCATCCCGTTTGTGAAAAACAAAACACCCATGAATTACCACATAGATGGCAGCCTCTTTAATACAGAAGAGGTAATAAGAGATCTGGGGACCCAGGTAGATAGTAATCTCTCCTTTGACAATCATATTGCCAAAGTAGTTATGAAATCCTTCTATGTAGCCCATCTAATTACTAAAGGGTTCGCATCTAGAAATAAAGAGGTTATAGTGCCCCTCTACTCGTCACTAATCAGACCCATCATAGAGTAGAATGCCCCATTTGGGATGTACCTCACAAGACACTTCCAACAGCTGGAAAGACCACAAAAGTACCTCACCAAGAGGATTACTGGTCTCAAACATATGTCCTATGCAGCCCGACTGGAAAAACTCCAGCTGTACTCAGTGGCATATCGCTTACTCAGAGGTGATCTCTGCCTGACTTACAAAGCCATGTCCAACTCAGAATTGATGTACATGCTCCACCTAAAGAAATCCAAGTCACTGCGAGCCACTCACTCTTGTGAGCTAAACCGTGCCACTACAATAAATAGAACACGCTGGAGGGATAGATTCCTGTCACAGAGACTCCCCATGCTTTGGAACAAAATTCCTAACTATATTAGGCAGAGCCCCTCACTAACATTCTTCAAGAGAAACCTTGACGAGTGGATGGGTAACAGAAAATATACCCCTGGGATCACTTCATTGGCTCTTCTTAACAGAGGCTCAGTTAATTAATCAATGGGGCGGAGAAAGCTGACATAGTTTGGCTAGGCTTATAAATGCCCTTGGGCAGATAGCCTAGTACCTACCTATGAACCTATGAACATTTATTTGCCCCGCACCCCTGAGGAGAAGGCCAGCAGTATGAATCTCTTCTACCATGTAGCAGACTACTATGAGGTACTGGGTACCAAAGACTGCACTCAAGTACAGATCAAAGCACTGCCCAGTGAGGATGTTAGAGTCTATGTCAACTGCAAGGGGTATCACTCCATCAACTGCCAAGTCCTATGCAATGCCCAGGGCATTATCATGAATGTGTGTGCTGGCAGCCCTGTCAGTTATCAAGACTCCCATATCTGGCATGCATCATAGCTGTAGCAGATGTTTGCCAGGGGGGACATCCTGCATGGCCATCTACTGGAGGATGCTGGCTACGCACTGGAAACATGGATGTTGACACCCATCAGAAATGCACACACAATAACTGAAGAATGCCATAATAAGACACATGCACAAGCTAGGAACATCATAGAGCATGTATTTGGTTCCAGTGCCTTCATATATCTGTTGGAGCCTTGCAGTACTCTCCAGCCAAATGTGCACATATGATCCTGTGGAAACAGCTGCGGTAGGATCATCACAGGGAAGGAGCACACAGCCCCCACCAGTGTCAAGGTCCCCACAGCCACACCCACAGGGGTACTTGGAGGAGAAACCCCTGAGGTTGTCCCTGTAGGCAGACATAGGCATGCCCAGTATGCCCTGGCCTTGGCAAAGAGGCAATGCATAGCATATGCACTGACAACCTAGGGTTCTAGGGACTGACATCTTACTCCAACTCACATACATAGTAAAAAGGATGCCAGCCACACCACACAACCTGTACCTTATCATGTATTGGCTGTGTACTGCGTGCATCAGACAAAGTCAGCCATGCAACACAAGTATCTCAGCTGCTGCATTCACAAGGTAAGTCATTCTCTTTTACAACAAATGTACGAGGTAATAGACTATGGTAGCATATATATGGACTTGCTGCATGTATACACAGGAATAGAATGGGCTACTGGGCTACTTGCAGAGAACTAACAGCTATGTGGGTCCACAGGTACTCTGTACAATACTGACTTTCCCATAATATGCATTAGGCCACAAGAAAGTAAAGCCCACTGCAGTATGCAAAGGAAATACCAAACAGCGGGGTCATAGGACCAAAACATGACTGCCAATGCTAGAGTCCCCTACCTCCAACACATAAGTGTTCCCATACAACTGCAGTAACAGTATGTTTTCATGGATATATCAGCAGACCACATAATCCCAGGGCTGTCCTAAACAACCTGGCTACATGTTCTATTTTACACAATATGCATGGGTCAAAGTGTATGTCTGTCTACTGTTGATAGTGTGAGGAATTAAACCTCACTTTCTGGTGGCTGGTGTGGCTGAGTGGGCTAAGTACATTAGCAAGGTTGATGGCTTTCAGGGTTTGAAAGATGGCTGCACCTACAGCTTTTGCATGTGAGGTACTCCTATGGTAGAAGTCCCATAGACTATCAATATGCCCCAATCTGTTACTGCAGAAAGCTGGACAAAGCCAGAGACACTAGAGGGACAGAGGGCCAAACCTAAAGACATTATACATGCTCTGAGTAACTTAGAAGGTGGCTAGTATAACAGCAGGTTGCAAAAGGTCAGAGTAGCAGCAAGGTTTAAAGGCCTTCACTTAACTGTGTCAGTACTTATAACAATTCAGTGGGCTCCATTTAGTAGTATATTACTGTAAAACACAACTGTATGAGGAACAGAGCAGACATATGGGCGGAATGCTAGACATCCTTCTAAAACATGTACAGTGAGAGGTGTGAAGACTGTCACCCTGTGTGTGGTGTGACATCATGTACCCCAGTCACATGATACCCACAACCACTTAGAGTAAGAAATCTGGACAAAGCCATGAACAGAAGTGGGACAAAGGCCGAAATATAAGGAGGAAGATTAACTACTGGCCAGACAAATGTAAAAAGTTCAGAGAATAAAAGACCATGCAGTAGCATGGGTTTCCTGGTGTGTATGGAGTCAGTAACTCAAATGTCTGGCATCATTTCCTGAAGTCTGTAATGATTTGTCACTAATGTACCAGAGAATCACAATCTTATGTAAAATGTGCCATACATATGATGCAAAACTCTGTACAGTCTATTACAATCTGTATAGTTGATAGGTATGAGTCATATAATATGTTCAGCACACAGTCAGGGAATAATTTGGACAAAATATCAGGGATGTGCTGGACTGTTGAATCAGGTGCAGCAGCCAATTGGCTGCAGTGCACAAAATCCCGGACAGGAGTACAGGTATGTCTGGCCTGGAGTCGCCTTGTAAGCACTGACAGTCACACTGAACATGTCCTTACACCTAGCTAACTTGAGCCCATGTCTGATGCCTTATCTGCCTAAAGAACTGATATGTGATAATATGTCTGTGTATATGGACAGCTATGTATACATATCTGTCTCTCCCTATCCCCCTCACACGATTACCCATCAGTATATGGCACACACACACATATATAAATAAATATATATATATATATATATATATATATATATATATATATATATATATTTATATTTATACACCAATATATATATATATATATATATATATATATATATATATATATATATAGATACAGAGAGAGAGAGATGCATAAATGTGTAGAGTGATGTACACCCTCCACAAATATGTATTTAACACAGTTACATAATGCACACACACACACAGCTACACCTAAGCTGACATCCCTGTTTTTTATCTATAATATATATATATATATATATATATATATATATATATATATATATATATATATATATATATATATGTGTGTGTGTGTACAAATGTGCACCCCTACATGCAGAATGCTGGGGTTATCTGCACCTACACACACAACAGCTGTCTGATGGTAACAGACCAAGGCCACATAATGACATAATCCCCCCAACCATAGAACCCTGTGCCTGTGGAATGTCACCCTGACAGACAATGGTGAACAGGTGGTGTAATGTACAATGGGTTCAATGCAGGACTTGGATTGGCTCTATTATCACTGGCCAATTGTCCACCTAGCAATCTGCAACTGGCCAGAAATGGCAATACTGGTAACTGTACACACATAGCAGGGGTATTAACAGTTACCCCACTGCTAAGACAGTAGATATAATAACAGCATAAAGTAGGTTCGCTCTGCAGGTCACACATGCTGTGTAATACAAGGCCACTTTGCATAGCACAAAAGTACTGCAGCTGCAGCCATATGTGCGCAAAATGTAACTGGTGGCACATGCAATGAGTACTGTGAGCCTGTAGTGTGTAATAGTAGGTAGGTAGAGTTTCTAATCTCACATCAGCCACCGTGTGTGTGTGTGTGTGTGTGTGTGTGTGTGTGTGTGTGTGTGTGTGTGTGTGTGTGTGTGTGTGTGTGTGTGTGTGTCAGCAGTACAGACATGCCCATCTGGTCTATGTCTGTGCAAATGGTCAATCATTTTATGGTCCTGTGAATAGCTTCCTCCTCAACATTGGTCTCACTGTCAACACCTCCTGAAGTCATCCACCTTAACAGCAATGGCTGGCAGTCTCAAAACAGATAAACTCCATGGTGTATGCAATAAGTACTTAGAGTATACATTATATAATGTATACTAATAGATAGGTAGGGTTCTAATCTCACAACAGACAATTATTTGTGTGTGTGTGTGTGTGTGTGTGTGTGTGTGTGTGTGTGTGTGTGTGTGTGTGTGTGTGTGTGTGTGTGTGTGTGTGTACAAATATCCCCTTGCAGCAGTATACACATGCCGCTGTGCAATGGTTATACATTTTAAGTCCCTGTGACTACCTGCCAGCATCCCCATTGGCCTCCTTTACAAGGCCTGTTGATGTCATCCAGCTTAACAGCACTGGCTGACAATCTGAAAACAGATATGCTCTGTGACACATGCAATACTTACTTAGTGCTATAGTGTATGCTAATAGATAGGTAGGGGTTCTAGTCACAATAAAGGCAACTGTGTGGGTATGAGTGTACAAATATTTTCCCATGCAGCAGTACATATATGGCCATATGGTTGTGCAATTGTCATGCATTTTACTGCCCTGTCACTAGCTGCAGGTGCTAAATAACCCACATCCACCTAGGTATAAATGCTATCTGCCACCACCTACATTTGTCTGTACAGAACACCCATGTCACACGTATCAAGGCTAGCAGGCCTTGTCACAGGGTATGCATGCATGAGTATGCTGACTGCCCCCACTGTTCCTGACACTGTTCTACAGTTATGCACCTAGGTAACCACGCACGTATACAGCCATACCTTGCTGATGTCATATGTCTGCTGTACTGCCATGTCATCCTGTGCAGCTGTTTTGTCACCAAGTCTCCATAGCTTAGCCACTCAGACTCCTGTAACAGTAACATACACAGTTCTGTGAGACATCTATCATTCTGCAACAGTACCACCAATCTAACATCATGCAACAAAGATACACAAAGTTTGATGTGTACTCATGGCACATGCCAGCATACAGCACCTGTCATGGCATAACACTATCACACTACAAAACTACATGTAATGTAATATAGTCACCCTGTGCATCAGACACATATTTGCATGTCCCTGTATCGATAGTATGGATGGCAGGGTTGTGGCACATGTATCATCACATACATAGGGTGTGGTCCGGAGGTGCCAGAGGCCTACACTGTGCCAAACAGTTAACAGCATGTGTGTAAGTCGGGAAGGGGTGCTGACTAGCTGGGACATGGAAAGGTGCTCTGTGTGTCTGTTGGTGACCTTCATATGACAGTGATGTTTGAGTGTATGCTTGTACACAGTCAAGCCCAGTGCTAGCCCTACACATGTATGTTGGACAGCTGGGAACTCTACATGGTAGAGTGGACAGTTCACCATCTCCAGTAATGAACATGGGAACTGGCTCTGTCAGGAGTGGCACTGGCACCACCATACCCAGGTGCCTCCATCTAGTAGCTGACAGTGACTGATGTCTACTGGGCACCTGTCCCCCATGGGATCATCCAGGACCATGTACCCATGGCCTGCCACACTCTGTTGTGGACAGCAGACACCCTTCTGTAGTGCTGGAGGTACTTCTACGGCAGCGTGAGTGTGCACGGCCATGTGTACTCTCAGCAGATGGTGTTGCTGACCTATGTCCATGTGTCTGATGCCCATCTCCAAACAGATGTTCCAGCACAGAAAATGTGTGGTCAAGGAATGACAATGTCTCACCCCACTGTCTGTCCACTACATCAGTGAAACAATCCATGGCATCACCAATGTGGCAGAGGGACTCACAGATATCAGACTGTACTCGTCATTAATCCTGAGCATCTGTCTTTTGCTGCATTCAGAATGTGCCTGTGCCTCCATGATGAAATGAAACATGCATCAAGTCACCCATGATGTGACACCTGTGACAGGTGGTGGATGGGCAGCAGTCCTTCTTTGAGCACCCCTGTCAATCTGCCTATGTGGGACCTCACCAGCTCTCTGGCTATAGCAAGTGTCTACACTCACTGATGTCATAGTTGCCACACTCTCCTGTTTGATGTCAACACACTGACTGTCTGATATCTTTGGCCTCAAGGGACTGGGTATGTGTGGGCATGCTGACTGTGTGCATGGACAAAGGGGGAGGAAGTGGGATGTCAACTCATGGGATAGATTCATCCCCCAACAACCCCACCTGTGCCTCAGTATGGTCATCATCATCATCAGAGTCTGATGAGACACTGACATCAGGTTGTGAGGGGGACAAACTCCAACCCCCACTTTCACCTGTGAGGAGGAAGACAAAATAAATACATTACTACCTGCACTATTATGTATGGTAATCCATACACACACATACAGCTGAGGAGCCACAACTGCATTACACATACTACATCTTATTTCTGATCCCATGCACAACACACAAACAGACTAGAACATACACATACAAGACAGGCCCTTTATAACATGCACTGCAGTTACATCCAGTTAATTTTGCCAGTACTATATGCCTGTGAGATAAGCAATATGTCAGTGTATCTGATAGACCTACAGTTAAAACACAGTGCACCTGTCTTGAGCACACTGCACCAGTTATAGTATCACTGTCTCAGGTATGCACCATCTAAATATTGTGTATGAACAGGCATCTATGAGTGATTGCCTGCTGTATAGCAGACTGTATAGACCTTCTCAACAATACGTGCAAATGTGTTACTGCTCCTGCAAATACACAACTGTGATTACCAGTTCCATGCACTTCAGTTAACTCTTCCAAAATGGAACATACAAGTATTGTACTAGCTAAGAATAACAGTTGTGTCTAGGGCAAAAGGGTAGCCCTTAACATTCTTAGGGTATATATGATCCATAAGACAGCAGTATCACACTTAACAGATACAAGACCTTGGACTCCGGCCACACCTGACGTACCTATGGAAATGTGAGGGAGAGGTGTTGTCAGCAATACCAAATGTATTGTTCCAGGGTAATATGTGCGTATATCAACATGTACAGTAGCTAATGTGATACTGCCTACATTGCTGGCATTCTGAGTATGTGTGCACAACTGTGCATTAAAAACAACCCCCCCAATGCAAATAGACCTGACATCCATGTAATGGTATGCAGAGGCTGCCACAATGACCGATACAGTCTTACAGTGATGAACACAGGAAGCCTACCTGGACACTCCTCTGATGTGGATGCTGTGGCACCCACCTCCATGATGTATGGGGTGATGGATGGTTGGGAGTGGTATATGATCCCAGGAATTCCTCTGTGGCTGTCAGTGGTTGTTCTGCTGCTGGCCCTTCACTGGTGGCAGCATGGTCTCAGGCCACAGCAGAAGCCCTTTGCCATGTAGCACTGACCATGTCTGTTGCCCATTGCCAGACCTGTTTGTAGGTTCTGTCCTGTAGCCCTATTTGGTTGACTGCTGTGACAAGGTCAGCCCACAGTGCTGCACATTGTCCATGATGCTGGTGACTCCTGGACAGCAGAATGTTATGATGTAGTCTAATGCCAACCAGGACAAAATTGTTTTCAGTGTCTGAAAATGGTGGGTGCCTTCTTCAATACAGCCTTCCTGAAAGAGAACAATAGGGGAACAAATCACAGGGCCAGATGCATAGATATCCACTATGTACAGACCCTGCACAACCAAAATAACCTACACTATCCACTGCTGTCTCCCACATCATACCCTGCAGTCTATCAACACACAATGTAAGTGGCTATCACCATCATAGTACCAATGCTGGTTATGTCCCTGTGTTCTGTGACAGAGTGTGCTGTATGTCTCCACAGCCATCAGTGCCATCTACTGTGATGTGTCCCCTATGGACAAAGTCCCATTACTATGTCATACAGCCACTGTCAGACAAATAGGTGTGTGTTATTATAAGTATATGGGGACAGTCCAGCAACACCACTGTGTCACATTGACAGACAGCAATGTACACCGGCTGTAGTATATCTTCCCTGCAGGTGTCATACCTCTCCAGTCCACAGATGTTTGTGGAATGTGTACGTCTGCCTGATAAATGTGGTCCAGTTGGCACAAACATGTGGATGTCTGGCAAATGGTTGGCCAGTAATTGATGGTTATTGTCAGAACAGAGAATCTAGCTGTCACACATCAGAACCCTCAGAAAAAAACTTATGTTACAGTCATATTTGTTATTCTATTCATACTCTTCCTTTGTATGACCAATATGTACATTCTGTTGCTGAGGTTGGGCCTGTGTCCCACCACTAATAATGGCTATGACATGAATTCCTGCTGTAGGGAGTTGCCAGGTATGCTTGCCATAGCTCTCAAGTGATGAGATACGAATGTCAACAAAACAGTGACTTAGTCAAAGTACACCGGGGACAGTCAGGGACACCTTTACAATGTCTAAACTATTCTGGTGTGGCATTCACAGACTGAGAGGAGCTGAATGACTGTACATCATGCGATATGACTGCGGTGTCCACCCTTATTTACTGTCAATATGTCTAACTCACAATCGAGTAGCTTTCATACAGGAGCTGACAATTGTAGGAGGGAGTGAGAGGCATGCCTGTAGCTGTTGAACAGCAGAGTATCACCAACATGTCATTGAAAGAGATTACTACAGACCTACTGGTATAATCCCTATTCCCCATAACTGCATCCTCCCATCTGCATCCCATTATACGGGGACTTGTATGACATACCTGGCCGAGTGACGTAATCCTTTTGTAAACAAATCCTCAAGGAAAAAGCTTGCTAAATCATACTCTGTCTTGGTAAAGCAACTTACAGACCTGTTTCCCATAGGCAGTTGCTTGCCTTTTGTAGGTCATGCTCATTAACAGGTAATTGCCTGTGCACTAATCCATGGCTCAGACTTGCTAATTACATCCAAAACAGCTGGGTTGCACTTTCATTAGCCATTGACATGGCACCGCAGTTCAATATTTAAGTCCTTCGTGTAGGCCTCGGCCCATTTCTTAGTCTTTAAGATGAACATTAGTGAGGTATAGACACTACAGTATCGCAGATGATAGGTACAAATACAGTCAACTGTTGAGATTTATGAGGTATGTCAACAGTTTTGCATGCTGTGTTTGGCTATTGTTAAATGGCATTGTGATTATCTGGCAGTTTAGTGTTAAACATTTGTGGGTTAAGGTCAGTAAGGGGGAAGAGCCATGTGAGTGTCAAAAGTCATACCCATCAGAATATGCATGCTGCTGCAGTAGCTGCTAGTCTGTCAGCTCACTATGTTTGTAGGGGAAAACTGTGAAATGTCCCTGTTGCTCGACCTTTGCGTCCCCTTTGCCTCCCCATCACTTTATGTATTGATGTTGTCTGGATCGCTTGTTCTAGAGGGTTGTGAGGTATGGTAGGTCTGTAGCAGGTAGCTTAACATACATCTGCATACAACTGCATATGTTGTAGGCTGCAGCTACTGCTGCAGCCTAGGACACAAAGGGGGGAGTGTGAACTCTTTGGACGATAGAAAGCTGTATGTGTCACTGTCATTACAGCAGAGCCAGGGTGAGGGTACCCATAACAGTCCAGTTGAGGCATGTGCTTAAGGTACATCTGTTATGTAACAGTGCCAATCAAAGAGTAATAGGTGACATATAGGTAGGCTATATGAATATGTGCAGTGTGTCCCTACCTACAGGCCTTTGACTTGCAAACATGGGTAGCAGTTAATGCAGTAGCAGCAACCTATTTTGGTTAAGATTGCTTGACTCAGTCATTACTTACTGTATTCACAAGAACATAACTGAAGTGCAACACACTGGATTCAAACTCAGGGTTCTGGGTGGCAAAATGTATTACATGCAAGGCATTGAACAAACTGAGCTACTCAGTCAATGCTGCAGAACCTTTATTTGCAAGATATATATGCATACATACACTCTGTGACACAGGATTTGCAATAGCGTGTGTTTTCTGAAGGGTATGAAGTGTGACACTCAAATATCTGTCATGATTTTCTAACCTCAACCTTTAATGACTTGCCAGTACTTTACCAGACAGCTATGTCTTTGTAAAAAACATGCCAAAACTAGGGGCAAAAACTGTGAACATTCTGCAACAGTCTGTACAGTTGACAGCTATACCTGCTATCCCAGGCCTCATGAACATTCATTATTTATTTGGCTGTGCACTGGAGTAGTGTCTGCATCACAGTCGCAAGTACTCACCCATTTTCCCCATTTTATGTACATACAATGTGCCAGTGGCAATCAGTATATGTTACTGGAAACACCTGTTTTAATTCAGAGCTGAGTGGCCTAGTTGGCTAATGCACTGTGCTGTAGTTAACAGGGGCTTGGGTCAGAGACGTGGCAGGAGGGGTTATTTTGAAGATGTGCCTAATACTGTGAGAAAAACATAAGATGATTAAGGCACATTTATGCAGTTTTAAGCATGTCTGAATAGGTTTGTGAGGTGTGGCACATTGCTTAGCTCCACTTAAACCTGAGCTAAAAATAAAAAAAAGTAAAGAAAAAGGGGGTCATAGGAACGTGGTGAAATGGGGCAAGCAGGGGGAAAACATACTGAAAGGCAGGTAGGGTTATGCAGGAAGGGTGTAGGAAAGGACCATAGCTTTTCATTTCTTGTACAGCAACAGCTGTGCAGGTTTTATAGAATTTGGAATTTGTAGCCTCACACCCCAGAGAGAGGGGTGAGGGCAACATAAATGTGTTCATTAATTAATTGTAATAATCAGTTGTGTCCAGTGGACACATGTGAGAAATGGAGAGCTATATATGGAGTGATTTGTTTTGTGGGATAGGTGCCCTTTTTTTTAAAGAGAGAGTGGAATGTTGGGGAAGAGATATAGGTACATGTAGGGAGGTAAGTTGGGTAGGAGAGGCTGCATTTGCTGACAGACAAGACAGACAAGACAGCATACATGGACAGTGTGTGTGACACATGAGGGGTAAACAACTTGGATGGGGAGGGTGTTGTGGAATCAGAGGAGCATGTGCCTCCCGGCATCAGCAGCATGACCAAGATCCACACCCATTAGCAGTCAACACTGCTCCTTCACTGCCCTGAAGGTGACTGTGCTGGAGGCTGAGCATCGCGGCCCTCAGGCCTCACCTGGTTGTCAGGTCTGCCCTCAATCTAGCACAGGCATTGTTCATAACTCCTATGCTCAAACCTGCACACCATGGCTGGTATTTGATTCTGTGTGCACCCCCCTGCCCCCACTCTTGGGGGGGTCCACCTGAAGGTGGTGCAGGGCCAGTGGAGGGAGCACCACTGGCTTGAGTCCCAGACAAGCTAGTACTCAGTGCCATAGCTGGCTGAGGTGGGGTAGGCAGATCACAAGGAACTGGCCTACCCAGACGTGCTGTGGGTATGGGGGTAGAGCAATAAGCTTAGGTGAGTTATGAACAAAACCATTGTTAGTAATAACAACATGCCAGAACATTGTACATAACTCCATTACAGTTAAATGCATGCTAAGTGAAACACAACAATAAATAACAGAACAGTCAATATATTAACAGCATGCTAGTATCAGTTATTGCATAAGGCCATTAGAATAGGTAATTCAACAAGATATGTTAATATGCACACATAGTAATACATAACATTAATAAAACACATGCCCAAAATTCAGTTTTTGGAGCAACATATGTTAATAGTAAACCATAACCAATATATAACAATAATAAATATGTGAAGATAAGAGGTGGGAAGAGAGCGAAATACAGTCCATTAATGCCATCATGGGCTATATAGTTGACAACAGTAATGCTAGCTATGCTACAGGTCTGTCCTTTTTATGTGTAAATGTGCCCTATAGCTGCTATAACACATAACATACCTCTCAAGCTGTCTGCATGGGACACTATGGGCCAAGCAGTAACAACTGCAGGTACACAACTACAAAGAACACTTGAACATCAACTAGACCTTTATAACTACCAAGAGGTACTGTGGGCTAATGTACTATTAATTTGATATTGACGTATAATCATATTGATGATACATCTGTGACAGCGAGATTACACAACAGCAATTACATTCCATGACAGTGTGACACTTGAAAGACATGCATGTGTACAGCACAGAAAGTATACAACTATCATGTCATGCTTGACAGGCATAGGGATCATACCTACTAGCACTGACTGCAGGGTACATATGCATCATATGCAGTAATTGACTACATCAACCTTTACAAGACACTACAGGAATACAGCCATACCTTCATTACACATTTGATTTATTTTATTTTATTATAGTTTCTTATTATTGAACCTGTTTCCTTTATTGTGCGGATAAATAGCACATTTATGAGAATGACTTCAACAGTCTGTGACATCTGAACAAACAGTTATTTACAACATACTATGTGCTTCCTCACCCATTTACCAGTAGTCCCTGTGGAGGAACATCTGTCATCATAACATATGTTATTCAGTAACGGTTATTAGTACATGGAACTGGATTTGAACCATGGTCTATGTGTAGCAAAATGTACTTCATATACAGTATTTAACAAACTGAACTACTGAGTCACTGCTAGCTCACTGACTGATTTTGTCTTAGAGCTAACCAGAAAACAAAATATGACATGCTACTAATACTAAAGTGTTATAATACAGTGCAGTGACAGTTGGACACAGCTGCATGAAATGCAATTATGGCAGAGAGACTAGGTAACCTATACATCACTACATAAACTGCAGGTGTACACAATATCTTGTTACTGGGTTGAAATATCAGCTCTCATTCCACATGTATTGCACAACAGTTCATTACAGATGCCTTCATGCATTTACTGGTATACTTTTGAGTTTTTATTGACCAACAGTTAATGTAACATAGGTTTTGCAATATAGCTGTAATTCCACAGTTATTGTGATAGAAGCTTTATTTTATTTACTTAATCAAGTTTAATGTTTTAATCTTTCCTGATTATTGTAGCACATTTGGCAGTAGTCATTTATTGCAGTCCATGCCTATGACCACATTCATTACAATACAATCAAAACTGTTTATATACCTAATGGCAGTTAATGCTTTACTATTTCTTGCTTATGTTACTATAGATTGGAAGATACAGCTGTACTAACCATACTCATGGTGCAAACTGGCCGGGTGCCCTGTATGCACCTCAACATTGTGAGCTCTCACCTCTGCAACTGTTGGGAGAGAAGCACACCATTATGCATATCAGTTTGGCAGACATTCAAGGTTAAATATTGGTGAAACACAGGTAAACATACTTACACAATTGTGGAACACTGCCCACTCAGAATTCTTGGACCCAGGTGTCCAAGAGAGCCCTCTTCCTTCTTTTCAGGTTGTCATGGTGATGATGACACTGCTAACCTGTGCGTGGGATACTTGTTGCACTGCTGAGGTCCTTACCAGCTGGTCGTAGGCCTCCGTTTTGTACTCTGAGCTCCAGTAACTACCCAGCATGAGCTGGTCTTCATGGCTTTTGACTAGGAGTGTGACCATGACCCTGGACTCCTTGATGCTCCACTGCTGCACCCGAAAGTGTGTGCACTCTCCAACACCTGCCATAGTATTCTCACAGGTTGAACTCCAATGGATTTTGCAGTATTCCTGCCTATTGTGTTTACTATACCCTGTTTTCCTATGCTTTAACACCACTGGGCAATTTTTGAAAATGAGGCGCGTCACTTAAAACCCCACAGACCAGATAAACTCAGCTCAGCAGTGCTAAAACTGGCAATTCTTAGCAGTACTTGGCACTGCTTAGCAGTGCACAGACCCACTAAGTTGAGCTGTACAGTGCCAAGCAGTGCTAAAACAAATCTTGTTTAAGCGGTGCTTGGTATGGCTTAACAGGGCCTAGTGGAGCTTAGCTGAGCACAGCATATCATGATTTAAAAATAATTAGCATTATTTGTATGTGTACTCAAATCCTGCATCTACTACACATAAGGCTGTCAATCTAACCATTTAGCTATGTGGATGTGTAGAATATTGGTATACTTTTATATCTATCTCTCACCTACGTTTAAGCACTGCTGAGCACCACAGCCTGCCTCACAAACTCCCTGAGGTATGCTTAAACTTGACCTTTGCATTCATATTTAAATGTATCCGGTTTCTATTTTTAGATGTCTGGCACGTGTCAATTGCTGCACGCTATGCAAACATAAATAAATAAATTTAATACATATGCATACACTGATATACTACACTTTGACAATGCAGGAGTGTGTTACTTTTCTCTGGACACAGTAGCATACTCCCTACCAAAAACAAGAATACCAAACAGTCACAAATAAAAATTGCAGAATTGGCAAATGCAGCTACTTTTGGATGATGTGATGAAAAAAGACAGGAAATTTAAAAAACATTTCATGTTTATGGCATCATTAAGACCAGGCGAATGGTCTGCCTTTAATTTTATCTGCCACTCTGCCTCCTTTTGTAACAACAAATTTTTAAAATCACCTTCCCTTAAATCATTACAACACACTTCTAAAATTGAAAATAAAAATTTGTTGAAAGCTTCACATACCAACGAATGTTTAAAGAGGGCATTATTAAAGTCCTTACTTTTAATTGAATATAAATGCTCTCTGATACGTGTTCTTAATTCCCTAGTTGTCATGCCTACATAAAATGCAGGACATGACAAACATTGTGCAATATAAACAACACCAGTACTCCGACAGTTAACATAGCCTGGAACTGCAAACACTATCTCAGAAGAACATACTGAAATGTATGGACCAACAGCTATGTATCTACACATATTGCAATCATTGCAACAATGCATGCCTTTCTTAACTGTATTAATTTTTACACTTTCAACCTTATGTTTACCTAAAATATGTTTTAAACTATTATCATTCCTTTGCACAAATGCTGGTTGTTCACCTAAAATGTTAAACATTTCCGCATTCCCTCTGATGACTCGCCAATTTTTTGTAATGATATTTTTGATTTCCTTACTATCAGAATTCATGCCAAGTGTGCATATTATCCTATTATTCTGCAAAGTATTATTCATTTTAATGCCACCTGTATTTATATTATCTTTGCTTAAATTCAATAATGGCCAAAAATCATTCTTGCGTCTACTGATAATATTATTAGCTATTTCCTGTAATTGTGTTGAAGGATAACCCCTACATACAAATAAAGATTTAATATAATCAAACTCATAAATGACATCACATTCTTTTGATGTCATCCTGCTGGCTCTAATGAACTGGCCTTTTGGAATATTGGAAATAGTATGTGTGGGATGTCCACTTTTATAATGTAAGTAGCCATTATTAAAAGTATTTTTTCTATGTATAGTACTATGCAACCTCATATCTTCTTGATCCCACCTTAAATTTACATCCAAAAAATCCACTTTATTACCTTTTCCTCCAATGACAAATTTTATATATGTTGATAAGGAATTAATATACCCAAGAAATGCATCGGTATCAATGTCATTCTGATCTACGATGAAAAATAAATCATCGATGAAACGACACACAAAAACTATATTGAATCTACTCATCAACAATGGTAAAAATTGTTGTTCCCACATTGCCATAACCACATTAGCATCTGTGGGGCAGCTGGATCAAAAAGGGATACACAGCCCGCCCACAGTGCATAGTTACACACCACAGACTCACAGGCGGACTCAGAGAAGGAACCCATTGCTGCTCCTTTACATTGTCTATAATATGTTTTACCAAATAGAAAAAAATTATTTTCTAAAATTAATTCCAAAAATCTACAAATTAATGAAACAGTATTTGTAGAGAAACCTTTATAATATTTAGACAAAAATTCCTGTACTGCCTCAATACCTTGAACTAGCGGGATACAGGTGTACAATGACACTACATCCACTGTGAGCATTATATGTTTGTTAGGATTGAAACTGAATGTGGAAAGAAATACATTTAATTTAGTCAGAAAGTGCCAAGAATCACGTAAATAAGATCTTTCATTCGAAATAATGATATTTGGACTACTGTCTATCACAGCAGATCATGCGCTGTTGTTCTCCACCCCTAGCACAGTAGTGTTCCCATATAACTGCTTTAACAGTAAGTCAGCAATGGTATATCAGCAGACCAGGCAATCTCAGGGCTGTAATATAGTACTCTAACACACATTGTATGTCCCACATAAAGCAGAAATAACAAAGTACATATTTATGCTGTTGAATGTGTGGCAAATGACTCCTTTCTGTCTGATAGCCTGTGTGGCCCAGTGGATTAGGGAAGTTTGCATAAGTGATGGTGTTGATGGTTCTAATCTGAAAGTAATCACATCTTTTGCACATGAGGTATTATTATGTCAGTGTTTTCACATGCTGTCATTCTGTGTGTGGTGTAACATTATGAACCTCAGTCACATATGAAGTACAGCAGACAGCTGGGGAATGCCATGAACATTTTCAGTGAAGTGCAGCACTGCCAAAACAGGTACAGATGTCTGTAACATACCTCTCAACCTCTTAGTGCAAGAAATTTGGACAAAGCCAAACAAAATTGAGGGACAAAGACCCACAGATAGGGACATATTTAAAATACTGCTCACAAACTTAAAACATTGCTAGAATAACAGGATTTGTTTCAACAGGCATTTTTCTGAAGGGTTTGAAGTCATAAACTCAAATGTAGACATTATTTAGTGACTTCAATCCTGAGTTCATCCTGAATTATTTATCCAATTAACCCACTGGGACATAAGGAATTTTACTTTCTAGAGACTAATGTTAAAGTGTAATATACTTTGAAATATTTAGGTATAAATTTTAGCCATACACAATCAGATATGTCCAATAATAATATAGTTAAAACTTGGTCAAATATAGTCAGTAACATTAATAAATGGGAAAAGCTTAAACTATCTACATTATCAAAAGTTTCAGTTGTAAAACTGAACATATTGCTTAAGATGTTATACCATCTGAATGCCACTTTAATGAAAATTCCAGTTACCTTCTTCAACAAGATAAAAGTTTGACTGGCAAAATTCATATGGTACCCAAAAAGTACAAGAATTAGCTATAATAAGCTAATACCCTCAAAACAAAGAGGCTTAAGCCTTCCTGATTTTCAATTGTACTACGAAATTATCAATACAAGTTGCATTATGCAGATTACAAATCATAACCCTATAGGTAATGAATGGTACCCTTTATGCATTAAATTATTTCACTAGAACTTTGTAACATATAAAGTTTATCCAAAAATGATTCCCTTCTTAAAACAAGAAACTCTTAAGACAACAAAAATTCACCCAATCTTAATAAACAGCTGTGAAATTTTCAAGAAGCTACTGATACCAATAAATTTAAAAGACATGATAACTCTTCTGCAACCAATACATAACAACCCAGATATAAAACTAGCAAACACTATGGTAAACCTAGATAAATACCCTTTAATAAAAAATTATACAGTATGGGATTTTTACCAATTAAATAACCTTTCAATGGAAAATATCCCCAAACTCTGGTGCTCAGCTTATATTCTTCCTCTTCATAAAGGAGGCAAAAATACCAGCATCTCAAACTTTCGCCCCATTGCTTTGCTTTCACCAATCTCCAAAATCCTAGAAAAATGCATCCACCTCCAACTTATGCCTTTTCTGACCCAAAACAAATTTTTCACTCCTACCCAGCATGGCTTCCATCGAGGCTATAGCACAATAACTGCTCTACTCTCTTTCCTAGAAACTGTCAATCAAGCCCGAGATTCAGGACACTTAGTTTCTACTGTTTTACTCGATCTGTCTAAAGCCATTGATACTGTTTCCCACAAGCACCTTCTCTGTCATCTCTCTAACCTTAATCTCTCACATAATGCTTTATATTGGTTCTCTAGCTATCTATCAGACAGATCACAGGCAGTCAAATGGAAGAAATCCATCTCTTCCTTCCTACCTACCCCAACTGGCGTACCATAGGGATTCATCCTTGGGCCAATGCTTTTTAACATCTTCATCAATAACTTTCACACTGCTATTCCTCATGCTAAAATCATTCAATAGGCAGACAATTCAACTTTACTCTGCTATGCCTCAAACCTCTCTGAATTGCTGAATAAAACCCAAACTGCCTTCTCAACAACTGAAAATTGGATGCGCCAAAACCACCTTTCTCTCAATGCAAATAAATAAAAGATTCTACTATTCCCCCCAACAAAGACCCTTTCCTACAATAAAAACAACTTCAAAGTCTATAGTCAAACCAACTCACCTATAGAAGTGGTCCCCTCTGCCAAACTACTTGGCATTACTGTAGAGGAACACCTCAAGTTTGATATTCATATTCAACAAAATATTAAAAAAAACCCACCAAAAGCTAGGTATGCTGTATAGGAATAATCGCTTTCACTCCAACTCTACCAGGCAAGCTCTGGCCTTGACTTATCTTCTTCCTTCCTTATTTTATGGTGCTCCTCTCCTAACCAACCTGTCCTCCTCTATCACCTCTAAACTAGAAAACTGCTACAACAAAATCTCTAAATTTGCCTCTAAATCTAAAAATATCACCCATCACTGCCTAACCCTACAATCCCTGAACTGGCTTGAACTCCCAAACTACCTAGACTATCTCCAACTCACTACTGCATATAGACTCATATTTCACCCAACAAAATGTCCCACTCTAACTAACATCCTTCCCCCTTATACACCCAACAGAGCTCTCAGATCTGAAAATCAGAACTTAATTACTACCCATAAACCTAAACGTCCTGCTGGCTAACTTCTCCTATATTTTTCACTAGACAAAAGGGAATTCCCTTCCCTGTGCACTAAGAACCATACCAAACTCAGAAAACTTCAAAACCCAACTATTCAAACACCTGTCAACTAAATGGAAATGTACCTTCCTTCACCCAACCTAATCAAAGGGGGTTCTCTCTCTGGTTCCCAAGCTCTACAACTCTCATAGTTATCTTCCTATGAGCCTATCTAAGCTCTCAACAATTTCTATAGCTTCTCTCTAAGCTCTCAGCAACTCCTACAGCAACCCTCACACAGCCCAACCTTGTAAATATTGTAAATAGCATTCTACTGTCGATGTGTGTATGTAAAGTGTATTTACATTTTCTTAAAAGGTTTGTATGTAACCTGTTTCCACACCTAACACAAATCTGTTTTCCTCAGATGAAACTGTATGATCCCTGCCTTCAAGCTTAATGAATTTGTTAACTATGCATGATATTGAATGCATTTATGAGTAACTATTCTACATAATATTATATTTAATATTAACTATCAGTTGTATCTAAATTGTATAATACATCTTGGAGCTTTTCTCCCCGGGCCTCCACTGAAAATGATCAATTCGGACCAGTGGACTTCCCCAGTAATCAAACTGCAAATAAATAAATAAATAAAATATCATGAAACTACTTACAGCAAGCAATAAATATAAAATGATAATTAATCAAATCTTTTACTTAGTACTATAACCAAAGATATCAATGTAGTTGAGCAAGATGTTAACAGCACAAGTTCTAAAATTGCTTTTGAGTAAAAAGAAAACTATATCAAATACATATAATTTAATAGCAAACATAAAATATCAAAATACAATTCTTTTTTCAAAGTTTTGGGAAAGTAAAGATAACACCATAACAGACAATCAAAAGGAAGCAGCTATTAGAAATACTATGAGACTGACACCATATAAAAAGTTAATATACACACAGATCATGATCTTCAACAATGCCGATCATACACTGTTCACCTTAACAAATTCAACTCATCCAAGTCACCATATTGCCCCTTTTGTCCTAATAAAGCTGCAGATATTCTCCACATCTTTTGGAGCTGCAAAACAGTTTATAACCTAAAGTGCTCACTAAGATTCCTTTTAGAGAAATCAGGCTATTCAAAATTAACATTGTTATGGGAGACAGCTATACTACATGTATTCAAATGCAATAATAATTTATCTAAACACATTATAATAAAACTATGCACCCTATTAAAAGCTTACATAGCAAAAAACTGGATAGACAGATCAAGACTAAACTGGTCAGAATATAAAAGCTTGGCGAAAAACATATATTCGTCAAGAAGCTTTATACAAAAAAGTCAGAAGAACCAAACATACTATTAGAGGTACTGCAAAGCATTAATTGATATTCTATCATAAACAGTAAGCTAAATGCTAATTATATAAGGATAGTAAATGCATCACTTAGCTGAGATTAATAACCACAATAATTAAGGTGACATATTTGTATATATGTGTATAAGGTATAGTAGAGTAAATTATCATTTTATAGGGTGATGTTATACCTCTAGTACTGCTCGTAATTGCAAAATAATGTACACAAGAACTAATATATGATAAAAGTTCTTGGACTAAATCATAATATAAACATTCCTAGTAGTAATACAAAATTGTAGATCTATCTAATTTGAATGTTAATTAGTAAAGTGTGCAATATTTATTATTACTTGCTTATGGTATGCATTCTGTAACATCAACTGTACCACATGTATATGTCTTGTTTATCTTCTTCTGTATATTTTGTGAAAATATTAAATAAAAAGAAATTTGATAAAAAAAAATCCTCAGTTCATTCAAGTGGTTTGCCAGAAAACCACAAATTTTATGAGGAACAGACCAAAATTATAAGCCAAAACTCTGGAAATTCTGCAAAACGCTGGACAGTTGAGAGATATGGTATGTAACATACAAGATTCCATACTGGAATACAGGTAGGTG
Organism: Protopterus annectens; assembly: GCF_019279795.1. Classification (NCBI taxonomy): domain Eukaryota; kingdom Metazoa; phylum Chordata; order Ceratodontiformes; family Protopteridae; genus Protopterus; species Protopterus annectens. The sequence goes on along the minus strand of NC_056739.1, from coordinate 1,932,899,073 downwards.
TGACCTGGAGTCACTGTATAAATACTGACAGTCACACTGGGCATGCCCAAACACTTAGTTAAAATGAGTGCAATTCTGTTGCCCTGTCATCAGAATGACTGTTATGTATAGATATGTCTGTACATACAGACATATGTATACATATCCATCTGTCACTATCACTGTCTCACATACGTAGTATATATATTGCTATATAGTGTCAAATAGATATATACCAATATATATAGGTATATATATCAAAATGATACATAGACTCTCTCCCTATATCTACATAACACATATACATATTATACACACACGCACAGCTGCATTTATATATATATATATATATATATATATATATATATATATATATATATATATATATATATATATATATATATATATATATATGTCCCTGTTAATTATATAAATATGTGTGTGAATATCTGTATTGTCCTACATACCCTAAGAATGGTATGTAAATCTGCACTACCACACATCCATACTGTTGCCCAAAGGATCCAGACTAAGGGAGCAACAGTACATAATTCACTTACCTTCACACCCCTGTGCCTGGTGGATGTCACCACATAGAGAGACACAGGTGGACAGGTGGTTGTCAATGCACGTATGGAAAGGCCATATTGTTCCTGGCCACAGATTTGCCAGTCTAACTGCAAACAGCCATATATGGCCATACCAGTAACTGTACACACATAGGTAGGATAATAACAGTTATCCTACCGCTAGGCTACTAGATGCAGACGACAGTACAAAGCAAGATCAATCTGCAGGCCACAGGTGCTGTTCAATAGCCTAGTAAGGCTCTAATCTCACTCCAGGCTACTTGGTGTGCTTGTGTGTATCCCCTGCAGAACAACTGCCATGCCCTCATGGGCTATCCTCCTCCAATGGTTATGCACTTTTTGGCCCTGTGATTTGCTGCTGGCTTCTGAACTTCCCTCTTCTACAAGGCCTGATGATGTCATCCACCTTAAGACTACCAGCTGACAGCATAGTGTTAAACTTAAGCTATGGTGCATGTGACAAATACCATGGCCTATAGTGTGTAAGACTAGATACCTGTAAGTAGTAAGTAGTGGTTCTAATCTCACTGTAGGCTACTTTGTGTGTGTGTGTGTGTGTGTGTGTGTGTGTGTGTGTGTGTGTGTGTGTGTGTGTGTGTGTGTGTGTGTGTGTGTGTGTGTATGTATTGCCAGAGGCATAAACATCATCATCTTGGTAACTTAGAAATAGGTAGGGTTTTGCAGTATTTTATTTGTAGAGTGTGATGTGGCCTCCCCAAAGGACTAACCACAACAAGGTCTGCTGATGTCATCAAGCATAATATGTCCTGAACTAATAGTACTAGCACACGAGGTGTGTTGCAGCCATCATGTACTGTGATCTATAGTGTGTACCATTACATAGGTAAGTTTCTCATCTACATACAGCCAACTTGCAGTATGTGTGTGCCTTGGCGTGTCCTGTACACAGTGATTGGAAGTAGTGCTAGCCTTACTGTAGCTATGTTTGTGTGTGAACAATGACACTCATTGCAGTCCATCTCCATTGAACACATACTGAAGACATGAAGTGTCCTTGTGAGGGACCATACTGATGTGTGCAATTGCCATTACTACATCACCAAATGACCATTGTACTCAGATATTGGCATGCTGATTGAAGAGTACTTGGAAGTTATGAGTATTTCACCTACAGGTGACTGTGGCCTCAGCTATGCAATATGATTCCTGCCATACCACTGTAGAGACATGGTGATCTGAGACACATTAGGTGTAATCATGTGTGGTCAGGTCTGTGTGCCCAGTTTGTTCACACCTGAGTATGTACATCACATGTTGTGACTGATGTGCTACTTACCAGGTACATAGGTCTAACTGATGGAAATGACACTACATATATATTTGCATGGAGTTTATGGCCAAACATATGTCAACAGGCATGTGTTAGCAATACCCTCTTGCAGGAGAGTGACATGCCACAGAGATTAAATGACTGCTTATAATTTCCAGGCATCAGCCAGCATTGTTAACCACACTCAGTCAGTAGTCGAGTGTATTGTGGTTGAATGGATTTCAAGCAGTGGAAGAACTAAGATTGCACCCTGTTGAGCACTACTGATTACAGATCAGCTATTGGGGGTGAATGTCCCTATGTTGTGTATGCATGTCAGCAATGGGCCACTCAGTGACCCCTACGATGACAGTATCAAGGATGCCTAAGTGGGTGCTTTGTAAATGTTGCCTGAGTGGGGGATATAGTCAGACAGCTTGGCTCAGACTAGCAGGCTGCATGGCTGATGTACCCTCACCCAGATCTATCGTGACTGCCTTGGAAATGTCCACCATGTGTAACAGTCATGCTCCCCCTGTCACACATCCAAACTGTGTACAGTCAATTGTGTGTAGAACACACATATATGTGCTTATCAGCTCCATGATGATCGCCCCTGTGGGCATACAGATATTGATACTCAGACAAAGAGGTGTATATTTATGTTGATCAGTGGATGCACCACCTCTGTGCAAGGGTAGAACAGCTTCTGTCTACTCAGCAGGTGTGGAGCCAGTATTGTTGGTATGATTGCAAGGGTTTCCCAATGGTGTTAGTTGTCCATGTCAGATCACATGTGAAATGCAGCCTGGAATGTTAGCATGTGAAATAGATGCTGTGTAACTTCCAATGAAAAGCCAGTTATGAACTGCTCTGTATATATGTAAGTTATGGGACAGGTTGTAGGACTGTTATGTGTCATATGTGGTGAGGACAAGGTAGTGTAGCTGACGCAGACAGTAGGGTTTACAGGTTAGGTACTAACCCATCATATTTGGCATCATTATGTATGAGGTCACCAACAATCTGGGCCTGGCCTTTGAGGTCACACATGTAAGTACACTGTTTGTTGTGGTTCTGCTTTGTGTGGTAGGATACTTTTGTCACTTACCATGTCTACACATCAAAACAACACTATGTGCTTCTTTTAGCTGAGGAGGTAGTGCCTCCATGTTAGGGAGTGGCACCCTCACCCCAACTGTCACACAGCACTGTCCACATATTATTGTACAGTCTGCTAATGGCAGCTGTCCCCTAGTCAGGTTTGCTGAGCCATGATGAGTGTGTGTCCCTCCTGTCACGTACAGCTGAGTTCATGTAGTTGTAATGCTGCTGACATAATGCATGGGTGAATACCTACCTGTCCCATCTGAAGGGGGAGGTGCCATCACACTATGCCAACCCTCCCACATAGGGTAATACATGGCTGTATTGACATATATGTCTGTATTATCTGCAAGGTGGGGGCGGTATGTGCCATTAGGCCTAAGGAGACTGATCTGTGGCCAGCTCACACCAAGGAGGAAATGATATTGAGGCAGGCTGTACTGCTCACTCATATTGGAAAACACATGATGCACTAAATTGATTCCCTATGTGGGGATGTCACAGCACTGCTGCAGGGCATTGTAGGTAAGGACCTGGACCATCTTGTGGACAAGTGAAGCGCAGCACGACTAAGCAACACAGTGTGTATATATTACACTTCCCTAATGTGCTTGTCTGTGGTCTGTAAGAACACCTTGCATGACTCTCTTCTTGCAACATGCTGGAAATAACTGCAATACTAACTTGCATGGAGGACAACTAGCATGTAGTGCCAAGCAGTGTCCCCAGATCTCTGAGTCATGTCACCTGAAATGCCATGATAGGAGTTAGCATGGATATGAGCAATGACACTGTTGTACACCTACTGACACTGGAGCACACACTGTTACTTTTGCTCCAAGCCAGATCATGGCTACCAACTATAACTGGAGGAGCCCACTGACTGTTACACTATGCAGTGGAAGCTGGAAATATGTCTCACTCCACCAACCATGGCCTGACAAGGTGTATGACAATATTCAGCCAGCAGGCCTTGCTGGAAACTGTGTACGTCATGTACAGAGTGTTATGTCAGCTTGTGGATAGGCAGTGTCTGACAATCATACTCTGGGAAGATAGCACTGGGAGACCTACTCCACAATTTAGCCAGCCACCAGTGGAGTTCACCAGCCTTCATTACTGGTGTACCATGTCTACCTATTCCATCTCTGCAGTCACAGCCACTGCCAGTGGCCTCTGACTGAGTATGTTAGCAGGTGATTACATATTGGGAGCTGTCACAGAATCCCACACAGAACCAACAGCTATCCAAGATGGAGTAAGACACAGTCAATTGCACTCTTAGCCACTGACAAAGAATAACTGCCAGTGACTACACAATACTATCCTGTGGAAGTCATCCACCCCTGCAAGTTATTATAGTGTCTGCACACTGCACAAAGCTGAGCCATTACATATGGGGTTATGGACACAGATAATATAGCCTTTGACTCTCACTGGTCAGTAAGATGTGGGGATGCATTCGCTGTTGTACACCCTATACTGACAGATTTGAGATGTACATCCCAGAATGTCACTGCTATACTGACTGTGGCAGTCATCACACCTATCATTGTGTGAAATGGCTCCCTTGCTATGCCACTACACAGGCATAGCATACACCTGTAGCAGCCACACAGGTCCCATGGTGCACCAATACACAGTGTAGATAACCTGGTCTATGAAGTCCATGTCACAACCATACATGTGTAGTCTGTCTCGTAAATGTTTTGGAGGGAATGTTTATGGCTCCATACAGGGAGGTGTCAGATCCCACTGTGTACCTTCTGCATATCCATGGCAGGACTAACACAGGTCTCACCTGTTCCACATGCCTACATCTTCACTGTGGTATACATAGTACATGCTGGAGAGACAGGTATGTAACACAGACAGTACGCCCTACATGAAACAGGCCCCCCATGCATATGAAGCACACATCTGCTGTGACACAGCATGCTAAGGTTACAAAATGGGATGCAGAACATGCCAATCATAACTAGTGTTGGGCAAATGTCTGTACTGGACACAAGATATTTGTAGATGGGCCATCTCCATCAGGACAGCTTGTAGATGTGTGTGTTCCCAAAACACTGGTGACACTTATCAAGGGTAGTAGATCTGTTCGCAGATTAGGGATGCATGAATTTGCTGAAGGCCGGCTTTGTCGTTGTTAGTCTTTTATACACATGAACCTATGGAGCCATGCACTTATAGTCCTGTACCTTGCTGAAGACATATTTGTGCTGTGCTGACATGCTAACCTGTGCTGCTTTACTGCCACTGTGTATCCATAGGTTATTCCAACAGACTCATGAAACAGAAGCATACACAGGTCCATGACACTTGTCATTATGTAACTATACAGCCATTACAACATCATACAACATAATGTACACAAAAGTCTGTGGTGTACTCATGACAAATGCCTGCATACAGTATCTGTCATTAACCACTACATGTTGCATGGCAAAACAGCACTGTACTACACAAGTACATGTTAACTAATATAGTCACCCATTGCATCAGACACATAGCTTCATTTCCCTGCATCGATGGCGAGGATGACAGGGATCATCACTTACACAGGATGTTGTGTGGGGTTGCATGAGGGCTAGGCTGACCCAAAACGTTGACAACATGTGTGTGAGTCAGGAAAGGAAGCAGGTAAGATGGACCATGGAAAGGTGCCGCGTGTATCTGTAGGTGATCTGCATTTGACAGTGGTGTGTAAAAGTGTCTGTGCACACAGTCAAGTTCAGTGCTAGCTCTACATGTGTGTGTTGGACAGCTTTGGGCCATACATGGTAGAGTTGACAGTTCACCATCTCCTGCCCGGAGCAGGAGAACTGGCTCTGCCAGGAGTTGCAATGGCACCTCCATGCCCAAGGTCAGAAGTGGTGCTAGTACCTGACTGTGACTGTTGTCTGCTGGGACCGTGTCCCCCACGGGAATGCCCAGGTCCATGAGCCCATGGCCTGCTACATCATGGTGTGGACAGCACACTCCCCTCTGTAGCACTGGATGTACTGCTGCTGCCACTATGGGAGCATGAATGTGCATAGTCACGTGGACTCTCAGCAGATGGAGTTGCTGACCTATGTCCAGGAATCTGATGCTCAACTCCAACCACATGTTCCAGCACAGACAATGTGTGGTCCAAGACAGACATTTTCTTAGCCCACCTTCTGTCCACTGCATCTGTCCACTGCATCAGTCAATCAATCCAGAGTGTCCCCAGTGTGGTGGAGGCAGTCACATTTCTCAGACTGTACTACATCCATAATGCTATGCATACGTCTGGTGTTCTGTTTAGAATGTTCCTGTGCCTCCATGATGGCCCAAAACATGGACCGAGTGACCAGTGATGTGACACCTGCAACAAGTGGTGGATGGACAGCAGGCCTCCTACAAGCTCCCCTGTCAATCCACTCATGTGGTACCTCACCAGGTCTCTGGCTATGGCCAGTGTCTACACTCATTGGAGCCATAGTTACCACACTTTCCTGTTCAATGTCCACACCCTCTGAATGTCCAATATCTGTGGCCTCTGAGGACTGGGCATGTGGGGGGATACTGACTGTGTGCAGTGACAATGGAGGCAGAAGAGGGATATCTACCTCTGGGACAGATTCAGCCCCCAATAACCCACTAGTGCCTCACTCTGGCCACCATCATCATCAGAGTCTGAGGAGTCACTGATGTCAGGTTGTGTAGGGGACAGACACCAACCCCCCCAGTCACCAGTGATAATAAAGAAAAAATTGGCACATGAATGCCTGCACTATTTTGTATAAAAATACAGCAATACTCATAATAACAAAGAGCCACATCTGGATTGCTCGTCAAACATTATTCTTCTCTGCTTTTATCCATAAAAGACTTCCTCAGAACAAAATACACACTCAACTCAAGACCTTTATAACAATCATTTCAAGTAAATCAAGTAAAACTTGACCAGTAAAATTTACCTTTTAAAAACATAAAAACCCAGTACACCTATCTTAATAAATTTATTGAAATACATGTTTCATTGCCTAATTTATTTTCCTTTTGACCTTTTGTTTTTTAAAAGCCATATTAGAGTAATTGCCTCATTTAAACCAGGAGGCTTATCTGCTCCTAACTGGCAATGCCAAAGTGTTTCATTTTGTTTAACTACACTCCTGTGATTTACCCCCTCTAAGATCCTTTGTTACCTGTTCCAGACTGGAAAATAAAAACATTCCACTCTGTCTACACATGAAAGTATGTTTAAACAGGATATTATTCTGGTCCTTAACTTTAATAGAATATAAATGTTCCATAACAAAACAGTGTCATGCTTACCAGGAGCAGGACACAGCTTTGGCCAATACCTGATGGACCTGTGAAAAGTTTCAGGTGAGGTAATGTCAGTACCAATGCATGTTGCAACACAACAGGTTAATACATCAATATATCTCACATTTACAGTAGCTACTGTATTACTTGTTGTACTGGTCACATTCTGAGTATGAGAGTACAACTGAGGTTAAACACTTCCCCCCCAAAGAATAAAGACTTGCCTTGACAGAGGCACTGGGAACTAATGTCTGTGGCATGATGCCAGGGTAATCCTATGGGCTAGGCTTGTAAAGGCTCCAGAGCCATTAACCTAGTACACACCTATGAACTTATGAACCTATGAACCTATGTAAAAGTATGTACAGCCTGATACACTGACTGCTACAGTATTACAATGCTGATAACAGTAAGCCTATCTTCACACTCTTCTGTTGTGGAAACTGTGGCACCCACCTCCATGATGTATGGTGTGATGGATGTCTGGGAGTTGTTGTGTGTGCTCAGGTTTGCCAGAAATTCCTCAGTGGCCAAGAGCGGTTGTTCCACTGCAGACCCTCCAATGGTGATGGCACGATCCCTGGCTACATCTGCTGCCTTTCATCATGCAGCATTGACCATGTCCATTGCACAGTGTTGAACCTGTTCATATGTCCTGCCTTGATGGCCCATGCCATTCACATCACAGACAAGGTCTGCCCACAATGCAGCCCGCTGTTATCTGTTTTGCCCCCCCTGGACAGTAGGATAGGATAATGTTGCCTTAGTCCTTCCAATGTAATTTCATTTTCCCACATCCAAGAAGGGTGCATAGCATCTAGGGTACATACCTCTTGAAAGACAACAAAAGGGGAACACATTACATGATGACATATGTGGAAGTACACATGTAGAGATACAGCAAGGACAAAATGGCTGGCTCTCTCCCTGCTTCCTCACATGTGTCATACTTCACAGTGTGCAAACATACAAAGTATGTGGATACAACCAAGATAGTGGCACTAGTCAGATATTCCCATGGGTGACATGATGGATACTGCTGTATGATCATACACCTAACAATTGAGTCTACTGTGTTGTGTCCCCTATGGGTACCCCCCCAATAATATGTCATAAAAACAGTGCCACTCATATATAAGTGTGCTATTACAACCACTCTAAAGGAACAGTCCAATGAGACCAGTGTGCCACAATGACAAATGGCAATGCACACTTGCTGTATTGTACGTCCTGTATAGGTGTAAGAGCAGGAGATCAATGACATTTCATTATCACACGTCTAAGACAGGCTTAATGATGTAATCCCTATTCCCTGTAAGTCTATTCACCAATCTGGATCCTGTTGTACACAAATCAGTTACATATCTGATGGAGTGCAGTACTCCTCTGTTGATATGTGGTGATAATAAAGTTTTCACAAAGACGTGCTCTGTGTGAGGAAAGTCTCCTACAGAATATTTCACCATAGCCAGCTGCTTGTCTTTTAAACATTCTTGTTATCAGCAGGTGATTGTCTCTAAACCAATCTGTGGGTCTGAAATGATTATTGCAGCCAACACAACTGATTTGCACTATCATCAGTCAATGACATGCAATCACTGTAAATTACATAAGGCCTATATGTAGATTAGGGCCCCTTTCTGATATGTTGTGCTGGACATTACTGGGATGAGGAGACTGCATCATCGCAGAGGGTAAGTCTGTAGCAGAAACCTTTACATAGAGATGTGTGTGCTGGTAGAGAGTGTGAACACTTTGGAGGACAACAAGCTGTAGGAGTACCTGTGGGAGCTGTGTCAGCTTTGTTGTAGTATCAGAGCCAGAGAGAGGCTACCATATCTACTCCAATTAAGGCATGTGTTCAAGATAAGTATGTCAGTTAATGGTATCGCTAACAGAATACTTGGCAACATGCTTGGTGTGTCCTTGAGTAAGATGGGGTATAAATATAAGACTATGTGCACCATTTTGGCAACTGTCAGGCCATGTGTTACAGTCTGGTAGTAATTTGCAGCCCGTATGAGGGCAGGCCTTGTTACAAGTAGAGATTTCCAATGTGTATGTTAGCTGTGCATCTGTGATAATCTGCACAGTGGCTTTGGAAGTATTGTGTGTTGCATTGTGATATACCTCATTTGCAGTACCTGCATTGACATTTTCTGTGAATACATATTAATGCATGATGTGACACTTTACGCATACACGATTGTTATAGGGATATGTGAAGTGTGTTCCTACCTGCAGGCCTGTGACTTCCATCATTGAAAAGCAGACATGTCATTTGAAATGCATTGTGTGGATAGAGAGTGCATGACTCAGCCATTAATTGCTGCCTTCACAATACTGTACATTCACTTCTATACATCACTGGATTTGAACACAGGACTGCATGTGTGGCAAAATGTACTGTTTGCAAGGCAATTAACAAACTGAGCTACTGAGTCACTTCTACAGCAGGTGTATTTGCAAGATATATGTGCACGCATGCAGGCTTTGACATAATGTTTCTACATCCATCAGTATGTGCATGGCTTTATATAGATGCATGTGTGCATCAGGGTCCCAGTTGTACATGTATTTTGCCATTAATGCCTTAGCAGGTGTCAACATGTTGGTGCTGAAGTTCACATTTACTTGCTATCACAGGCCTCACTTACATCCATTATTATGTCTTTGTCTGTCTAGTGGTGTACTATTGCATCAGATTCCAAAGTACACTCCCATTTTTTCCATTACTATTTAATCAAGTTTGCCGGTGAGGTGCAGTGCGCAGCTCCACTGAAACATGTTTAATGACTGTAACTGGAAATTACTATGTTTTGTTTAAACCACCTGAATTAATTAAGAGTTAAGAGTTGTGTACCATGGCTGGGTAATGCAGTGGACTGCAGGTGTGATGGTCTTGGACCCAATATATGGGACAGGTATTTATTTTGTAAGTGTGTATTACAAGTTTAAAACACATATAGTCAACCCCATCTTTGCGCCTGAAAGCACACACCTTCTCCAGCACCACCTCCCATATCACCAGTTGATCAGACTCCAAAGACTGTTGTATAATTACCACATATTGCACCTAATATAGGCTATTTTCCCACCCTTGCATGTCACTGAGTAACATTCAAAAAAGTGCCACATTGCTTAGCAACATGCAAACCAGATATGCAGAGCTAAGCAACATGAAAACTTGGACAACTGTGGTTTTAGCTAAGCTTAGCACCATGCAAACAAAAGTAGCCATTATCATATTTAAGCAGTGTTCAGCACAACACAGCAGTGCTATATTTCACAAATTTGTTTTTGAAATTAAACCTATATAAACAGTTAAATTATAGACATCTTATTACTGCTATGGGCTCAAACCCTGGACCTACTAAGTATTAGGCTGTATCTCTACCCATTTAACGATTTGGATATTATGAAAAGTAGTATACCTCCACATATACTACTGGGCTACCTATTCGTGTTGCTAAGTAATGCTGTGCACCATACAAACACACGTAAATGACCCAAACCTAAATAATTAATTACATCTGGTTTCTATTTTTAGATGTCTAGCAACTGTCAGCTATGTATGTATTAGCACCACTCAGCTCTGTGGCACTCTGTGCCATACCACGCAAACACCAAATAAAAAAAAAAAGAAGAAAAAACACTTAAAATAAGAAAAATACGTAATTATGATAATGACATACGGTTTCTCTTTTTAGATGTCTTGCAGGTGTCAGCTGTCTATATGTGATCACAGCTTGGCATTGCTGTACCCTGTACCATGCAAACATACAAAAAATGGGAAAAAATATTAAAATAAAATATTACACAGTTGACAATTCACAGCATGTCAACAGTAGTGGGGAGCAGTACAGGGAGCATCATCCTGTACACATCCACAACCATGGGTAGTCTCTACACTTCTCCCTACATGGATTGAATATTCCTGTTCCTCTGCTCTTCCTTGGCAGTGCACCATCAGTAATATGCATGGTGCTTTACCGAGGGTGGGAGCGTGGCCATGTACATGGATACATTCCATGTAGGCTCTACACGGTGCCTACACAGATTTTATTAAATCCTGGGGTCCATTTTATTATTCTGTATTAAATAGGATGATATATAGGGTAATATATATCTTTGAACATTTCGTATTACATGATTTGAAGATTTTTTTCAGAAAACTATTTAACTTAGAAATAATTAGAACAGAAAAGAAACTGGCTTTGATGGATTTGGAACAAGCATGAGAGTTGAATAAGCTGACAATAAATCAAGATTATAATGGATTAACATTATCCTTATTTCAGTAAGATAGTATTTCGGCATGTGTATGTGGTTATTGAAGGGCATACATGCATATGCAGTACCCCCTTGTAGCACCACAGTGGAATTTAAAACTGAATATTTTATACATATTAATGTCTCATTTGGGTTACTAAGTTGGAAGAAACTTGAATGGTTATGATCTTGTAATCTTAGGGTCCCATTGTTTTTAGTTTGCCAAAAGTTCAGAAGTCACAGATTCATATGTAAGACACATAGTATCACTGTTCAGTGCACTTTTCCACAAACTGAGTGCACTTTTAGATTAATTCTTGCAGCCATGTGCATGTTTTTTGCCTTCCTATCTTAAAGATTTAAACAATTTTTTGCAAAAGTTAAAAGGTGTCACTTTGTGCTTAAAACAGATTCTTGTTTGATTTTGATGCACAGTCTCTGTATAGTACTATTTCATATCTATACATCATAGTGATAGTATCTGGTTATTAATTATTAATTACTAATTATTAAATACTAGTTATTAATTAGTTTTTATGCACAGTGTCTGTTTAGTACTATTTCATGCCTATAAATTGCAATGGTAGTATCTGGCTATTAATTATTAATTACTTTTTATTAAATACTAAATACTAATTAGTTATTATTAGATGAACAGTCCAGAAAATCTATCATTCATTTACTGAAATGCTGACTTTACCAAAATTATATTCTTTTTTGATGGCAATTCCATTTTTCTTTAGGGTCATCAAAACTGCAGTTACTTCTACAGAGCTAACTGGAAGTGCACTACAGTTCCCCATGGTAGGGTAATCATGGCACTAGTATATATATATATATATATATGTGTGTGTGTGTGTGTGTGTGTGTGTGTGTGTAGGGGGGGTGCACAGGAAGCCTGCCCCCTGCAAAAAAAAAAAAAAAAAAATATATATATATATATATATATATATATATATATATATATATATAATATCAAACATAAGACATAGAAACACACTTACGTGAAAGTACATAACATCGAACATGTACTTATGTGAAGTACTGGGGATAAGGAATTACATCCTTTTCCCCACTGTAGTGTGATCTTGGAGTTACTACATTTAAGTAGGGGGGGGTTGAAAAGTGCAGGGGGGCTTCCCTGCAAAAGAGTAGTTTGTAAAGATTTTAATTTCAGTTTTAGGGTAGGGGAAGGTAGGGTAGGTGAACGGCTTACGTGAAAGTAAGTACATGTTCGATGTTATATACTTTCGCCTAATTGTGTTTCTATGTCTTATGTTCGATATTCTGAAATTTCAATCATAAGATATAGAAGTATATATATATATATATATATATATATATATATATATATATATATATATGTAGATAGATAGATAGATAGATATATCTTTGTTTTTTCAAGTTACTCATGTCAAAGTTTAAAAAAAATATCAACAAAACATAACAAATTTAGGATTTGTTGATACGGAAACTGTTTTACACAGATGATTTGCTATTTGCTTTTTGATGTGAGTTTGACAGTGTTTTGAAGAATTTTTGCAAAATCTTAACTCTGGATGAATGTTTCAGGTACTTTTTCTTCCAATCATATTGCTTATTCAGATTTTTGTAACAATGCATTTTAATGGACAGTTATGCACAACTATGTCTACATCATGCTATATAGTACCAGTACTCTGCTGCAGGCAACTAATAAGTACCCTAATCATTTGATTGTTTTTTCTCTTCTTAAAGGACGCCTTGTGAAAGTAGCCAGATAATGTAATAAGTGTTAACATTTATTGGAAGCTTTCATGGTTATTACACTTATTTTTTAAATATAATCTGAGAAATGATGTCTTGCAAGTCTATAGGATGCATGTGCATAATGCAATAATATTATAATGGCAAAACAATTATTTATAGAAAGCAGTTGAATAAATGGAGTTTTTAGGGAGTACTTTTTCAATAATGCATTCCTTTATCCTTGGCTATATTAGCTTGAATTTGTCCATAACTAGACGTAAAAAAAAAAAAAGTCATGGGCATTCAGAATTGCCATATGGTTGAAACACCTGATGTACTTAAAAGGGTCATTTGCATATATCCCATGTTGCATCTAATACAAGAGGTTTAAGGAATCACACAGTGGAAAGTCTAGCCTTGCTAGATTTTATTTTTTTACTCATTCCTTTATCCTTTGAACAGCCTTTTTAGCTCAAAGTTTATGAAGTATTTAATCCTTTATTTATGGGTCATGTGTTATCTTGGCACAGTGGTAAAATAATGCAATTGTGGCTGCTGAGAAAACTTACTGTTAACATACTTTACTTTAAAATCTATATGAAACTGATTTTAAAATAAAGATACTTGTATCTTGCAGATGTGTGGTGCAGTTGTTTGACTAGTAGAGTAGATGTTCTACTAACCAAATAATTGCCCCACAGCTTCCTATTAAATCGGTGGGAATAACCTGAAAGTGAGAGGTAATGCTGTTGATCAGTAGGACTTCTCACTTCTTTGTCCATGAACATTACATATGGACATGGATAGGCAACACATATCCTATTACAATTTGATTTAAAAGCATGCAATTGTTTTTCTTAGCAGCTGATAGCAATGATTTCAGGAATAGTTTACTCTTGCAAGTATGTGATTTTGCTTACTTACTGGCAGAATTCCAGCTAGATCAGTGGTAAGTGGTGACAGTAGATACCACCTACAGCACAAAACACTGCTCTTTAGAGTTTTTATGTATTTATTTTTGCCATGGTTAGTACATAAGAGTGGAGTGCCCTATGGCAGCAAATTAAAATACATTACTCTGGTAGTTTTTTTTTTTTTTCTTTTACCACTTCTGGCAATCACTCATCACAGTCATCAGAAGTGGCTACCTGCTTAATTTGGCAGTCTGTGGATGAAAGCAAAGGATGTGTAGGCAACCACACTGATTGTTGTTGAGGCTTAGTGGGGGGTGGGAAATGTGTATTGTGGCTAGAAGCTGAAAAAACCTTAGCATTTCATCAGTCTTTTCAAACTCTAGCATTGGTAAGATGCAAAAAATATGGATTTATCTTGGTAAAGGTAGAGAAGCAAGATATATGTCAAAACATTAGATTTATGAGACCTTTCTAGCACAAGAGAAATGTATGTATCTATGAAAAACAAGTTGAACTTCATTAGTGAGGCCACTATACCTTTTATATTCTTCACAGTCGCTCACCACATATTTGCACAGATACTGTTTATCTTGTATTGTGGATAGAGGCTGTGTACAAGTACAGTGGTCAACTACATGATTCATGGTATGGCTAGTTTGTGGAAGTGAAGTCATGTATATGTGCCCAGGAGTACCTAGTTGAAATAAATTATTGTGGTTATTTTTCCTTCACATTCTTCAGAATCAAATGTCAGACATTCACACTATCTGGATTTATTGTTGGGGTACAGAGTGAAGAGACATGCTGTACATGAAAGCAGAGGATTGCCAGTTAATCACTGTTGAATAAAAATAATAAGACTTTTTGGGAGGAGGTCCATGTATCTAACAGCAATAAGTTGAAATATGTTACTGCAGTGAAAATGTTTTTGTTTGTTTCCTTCTCAAAGAGATATCAGAAGTATACAGAATGTGACTATTGTGTTTGGGTGCAGGTGATATGTTTTTTGTGGAGACAATATCTGTCAAACAGCAATGTGGTCATAGTATTTATCTGATGCCTTCACAAAAGGTGGTGTACTCTCTCAGAAAGGGTACATTCCACTGAAACAGTATGTGTGCAAAGTATTGCATTGGAATTCCCTTATTTCCTATTGTAGACTGCTTTGGGAGATAGCATATGGCCAGTTATATACAGTTACAAATCACACATTTCAGAGTACTTATGTTGTCGCAGTCTGACACTACACCCAGTTTCCACATAGGGTTCTTTGACTATTGCTTCCCAGGTTATTAGAAACTAATGCCCAGAATATATGTATACTAAGTGCTTATTAGAGCAGAAGTAAAAATAAAATCAAGTTTACTTCACCAGCTAAGCCAGCATTTCTTTTATTGCCTACAAAATGACTCTTGTACTTGCAAATACAGTCAATGTCATATAACCCAGAAAGGAACTACTGTAAAGGTCTTAAAAACAGAATAGAATTCCTGAGTGTGTTTTGTGATGACTAGTGAAATAAAGCTGCTAGAATGTTGTATAAAGTATGTATATGGAAAATAACCAATGCCCTTTTATGACTAAAGTTTGTTGCGTCCCTTTTAAAATTATTCATAGTCCATTACGCATTGCAGTTTCTAAGCTTTGATTATTTGGGTGTGAGAAGCTGAAGTGTTAGCATCATTTATGCTGAGTGACCATGTTGTTAGCATTAAAAGTTATCTACATAATGAACCATGAAGTAGAGGATGCATACTATTCATTTTCATTTGCAGAGGACCAAAAGGTTGCATATTAGTCAGTGATTAGCAAACTCAATGAGCATTTTGTGCCAAAAGGAAACAAAATACATAAAAGTGCATGTTTCTTCAGATGTGTACAAGCAAATAATGGCATAAAAATGCAAAAAAAAAATAAGGGACAGAATTGTGATTTGTTTGGCTGATATAAAAGTGTCTCAAGCACTACAACTTGAAGTTAATCTTATTTCAGAGAAAGCAATATACATCACCAGTTTTTGAATTAGTAAAAGGCAAAATATTTATTTAATCATGACAAATTAAACGCATGAAGTAAAATGCATATTTAACAGCATGTTTCATAAGACACATAATTCTGCTGAACTAAGTGAAAGTTTAAGAAGCAATGTGAGAGTAAGCCTGACAAATGTAGGAGATGTGACCAGTACCATAATGAGTGCAAACAATGTGCTAGATATGATAGAATGTGTAAGACATGTAAGAAACTGAGTATTTTTTTCTTATTTGTAAAACAAAGCTGATTAAAGTGCAGAAGGCATTTTCTTAGGCTAAGTCAGTAATGAGTCTGATGTCAAGCAGACTGTGAAGTCAGTATTCATATTACCTAAATTGTTGTGAATTTCAACATTAAGACAGGGGCTGATGGTTCAGCATTAATACAGGGTTGGTGTTGCTGTGATATCTTGTGCTACATACAGAAGTTCCTTGAAGTGCCCACATTTGCATGCAGCAAAAACTAACATTAAAAGCCCTGCAAGCAAACTCAAGTGCACTGGTATAATTATAATCATATTTAAGTAGACAAGGCACGATTTTGAGTTTTTGAGTTTATGTACTGGATAGTTTGTACATAAATAGCAGAGCTATTATATATGACATGGGCTTAATTGCTAGAGTAAATTAAGCGAATGTGGATGTATTAGGTGAATGTTGCTCCATATGTTTGGACGACACGCAGGAGGGTGTCATTCCCTATGTTGCCTAAAGTACATGTAGAACCTAAACAAATGCAAAGACTTGGCATAATTAAGAGTGTAACTGAATAGACTGAGAGGAGTGCTCATGTTATCCTAGTAAGTATGTTGTCTGAAGTACATGTAGAACCTAAACAAATGCAAAGCCTTGGCATAATTAAGAGTGTAACTGAATAGACTGAGAGGTGTGCTCATGTTGTCCTAGTAATTCAAAAGAATGGTCAAATGTAAATATATATTGATGTAAAAAGTTCAGTGATGCAGTTGTGCAAGAAAGGTTCATTCTACCTACAGTAGAAGACAAGACAGACACGCTTGTTAATGCAAAAGTATTTTCCATGTTTGTTGCTTTCATGGAATTCTGGCAAGTACCTTTAAACAAAGTAAAAAGCTGATAACCTTCATTACTTCTATGTAAAGGTTATGTTTTAAAAAGGCTGCCATTTGGTATAACTCCCAGTGCAAGCATTATATATGTTCATTGTATTAATGTGTGTGTGTGTGTGTGTGTGTGTGTGTGTGTGTGTGTGTGTGTGTGTGTGTGTGTGTGTGTGTGTGTGTGTGTGTGTGTGTGTGTGTGTTGCATGTTTTATTTATTTTTTATGACAAACTGAATTTAGATAAATTGCAGTTATTTTTATCACCTCAAAAAATATATACATGCATATATGATACTGAACATACATGTAGAGTATTATCAGCAGATGGTAATGAGTTAACAACTTCTGAAGATAGCACTCAGGATGAAGAACCTCATTCATCAACAGTGGCTCACAAGTATAAATGGTTGGTCTAAAATTTTGGTCAGATTATAGCCTTTACTGTCTGAGAGAGCTGCCAGATCTGTGTCTGGTAGAAGGACAAATATAAATAATAAGAAATTGTTTTATATAAAAGCATTGATTTCAAGACAAGTTCAGTTCATGCTAAAAGGATCTGCTGGCCACTTGCAAAGGAAAATCAAGATACTTCAAAATAAAATGTAATTAAGGTGCACTTTAAATTAAGGTATAATGTAGGTGCACTTTTAAAACTGCTAACCATTGCATCATTTTAGCATAATTGGTCTATTGAAGTTGTCAAGCATTAGAGTTCTGAAAGAGGGCACTTAAGGAGCTGTAGTGTTCAGTGCCATTAACTGTTTAATAATTCGAAGACTGTTTATAAAATGCATTTGTAATTATAGCATTATTGTTTTAAATTATAGCTGTCCACATCTTTAAACTGCAAATCATTAGCTTTAAAATCTATCTAATGCACGGTCACATTCTATAGAGGTTTCCCAAGAAGTACTATTCAATTTCGTTTTCTTTTCTTTTTTTCAGGTAGGAAGAATTAGAAACTGACTATATCAGTGATCCTGACACATGATCATGGCGATGTCAGTTTTCTAGGGTTAACGCACACTTTCTGTTTTATGAACAGGGATATTAAAAGTACCCCATGAAAGTCTGTCTTACTGCTATGCTCTGGGAGGACAGGATGCTATCGTGGTGCAAGTGATTACAAATCATCTGCCCTTTTCAAAATGTCATGGAAACATATTAGAGTAATGTATCATGGACTAAAAATCAGTCAGAAAAGTTGGTATAATTATAGCAACTTTTATTGTTAAATAGTGTAACATATTACATACACACTTTCTAATCTACAGGATAACTGACAGTTAATAATGAATTATAAAAAAGGTGATTATTTGAGGAAGTAAGCAGTTATTGAAAATCATGTCTTAAAACAAAAATAATAATGGCAATGTCTATGTTAGAGAAAGCAGACCTGAGACTCATGAGGCACACTCAAACAGAAAGTCTGAGCTTTGCACAAGAAAAGGACTATGCAGACCTTAAAAAAGCATCTAAACATATATTTCATGTAAAATTAAACTGAAAATTAATTGAAAATGTTTAGTATGTAAAAATAAAGCCTCTCTGTAAATCTTCAGATTGAGTGAGTTTAGCAAATATCTATGATATACAGAGATCTCATTGATACTGTCTGCAGTGAAGAGATAAGAGTCTGAATCACTTATCGCTGAAGGTACAGTACACACATGCACATGTACACTCACACACACACACACACACACACACACACACACACACACACACACAGTCTGGTATAATTTTACTATGAGTACCACCCCTTGTAAATTTGTTTGAGAACAGGATCATCATACCACTTGAATGACTATGGCTGTGACTCAAAATGCAGTTCCTCAATCATACATCTGCAGAACATATTTTCCATTTATAGCATCTATAAGGGAGGATGGCTGTCATGACCCATTAACTAAAGTCTAGTTAATTCTAAAGGTGAGAGCAGTGGATTATAGAGGGTGCTGGCTACACACACATGGCTTTAATTGAAAAATATAGTTTGCAAATAGGGTTGCAATGAAGGTAATATGATATTTTAATTTATGCTATTCATTTCATGAGATAGCTATTTATAATCAAAAATGCCACCCTCTACTTCTATCGGGATATAGAAAAATTGTCAGATGAATAGGCCTTATAGAATGAAGACTTGTAGAAAAATAAAAAATGAGTAGGGCTCATACAAAGAAGTCATGACACTGACCTTTATTGCTCTGATGTCTCATAATTCAGTCATCTTTACCATACTATCAGAGAAACTGACTATATAGCATGTAGATTAGCATGCATATTGTACCTAGTCAGCCACTGTAGTCAGACAGCATGTGCATATAAGTTATTGAACACATGCTAGATCAGTGCCTTTTTATATAGTCATTCAATGTGAGTGCTAGCTTGAATGGAAATGCACGTCAGTGTGCTAGAAGTAATGTGCCAGTCACTAAGCATATGAAGTTCAAAGTATATGTTCCAGTTACAGCTGCTAATGTGTTTGTGTACAATAAATGACTTGAACCCATCCTGTGCCTCAGTGTCGCATTTGAATAAATGAGACATGCAACATGGTGTCAGAGTGGGATCCAAAGTTGAAGCAGCTCGCAAACCATGAGGCACGCAGTTAGAAGTGCAGTAATATACAGGAGCAAACTCGCAAACACGTCAGCAGTTATTCTAAGGTACTTAAATTTGTTTCAAATAGTTTTCCATTGTCAAACATGTGGCATAGCATTTGAAGTGTTTAAATTAATTAAGAAGTTATTCACAATATCTGAAATAGTGACATAATGATTAAAGTGTTTGAAATAATATTTGAAGTGTTTAAAATGTTCAAAAAGACTAAAATGTCTGAATTTTTTCACAATGTATGTATGGCTTTTCCATGGTAACTAAGATTTTTAAAATGTTCAAAAAGGCTAAAATGTCTGAATTTTTTCACAATGTACAGCTTTTTCATGGTAACTAAGATTTTTAAGTGTCCTGCGTGTTTGAGGTATTAGCAGTGTTAAAATAAAGCATTTTTGGAGAGATTGTTGTGCATTTGAGTAATATCACAAGTACTAGGTCTATACTTATGTTTAAAAACAATTTGATGTTATGGCAGAGGGATTTTGGAGACCTGAACCTGTGATGTTTGATAATAATATTGTTGAGAATTGTCAAGTGTTTGAGCAAGAATATGATATTTTTATACAAGCTGCGTTTTCTGATAAAGACGCATGTACAAGAGCATTTATACATCTCAATTTAGCTGGCTCAGAAGCCATTGAGCGAGAACATTCATTTGTTAATGCAGAGAACCACCATGTTGTGATACAGGCTGAAATGTGTGAAGATGCTGAGTGCTTAAAATTTAAATTTAGAGAAATCTGTAACCCTTAAATGAATATTAAAATGGAAAGGCATACATTTTACACAAGAAATCAAAAGCCTGGTGAAACTATTGAAGCATATATAACCGACTTAAGAAATAAAGCAAAAACATGCAGATTTGATGATCTATGAGATGAGTTGATAAAAGACCATCTTGTATGTGGTGTTAACAATGATGCAGTGAAAAAGATTTTGCTTCAAGATAGTGAATTAACATTAAGGAAAGCCATAGAGATTTGCCAGATACATGAGCTTAAAGAAAAGCATACGAATACGCTTACGAATGAAAAAAGCATGTTTGCATATCTGTTAGAGCAAATGTAGATAGTGTCCAGAAGAAGAAAGTTAAGATGAAAAAGAAATATAAACCGAAGGGTGTGGCCTCCAACCTCATTGTTAACTGTCGCAGTTGTGGAGGCAGTCATGAACCTAAATGGGTAAAGTGCTTAGCTTTTGGTCAACAGTGTCACAAATGTAAAAAGGGGAATAATTTCAAAGGGCTTTACAAGTCTAAAGTGTTGCAAACTTATATTAAAAGAGAGTATCCAACGATGCAAGTAGATTAGATACAGACTGTAGTAAACACTAAGGGCAGTGAGCAAACTTTCTATGTTGATGGTGTCTCTATGATCAATGAAATAGTTAATACAGTAGACTGTCAGTTGTCAGCAAAAAGTGAAATATTTTGTACTGTGCAAATTAATGGGAAACCTGTAGATCTTAAAGTAAACACTGGATCTAATTGCAATTTTATATCAGCACAAATGTTTGCTAAAGTAAAAGCTGGTGAGAAACTTGATTCAGCAAAGCATGAAAAACTAGTTGCATATGGTGGTGACGAAATTCATACTGACGTCACAATAGTTCTTTCATACCGTTCTTCTGGAAACAACTATGACTTGCAGTTTTACATAGTCAAAAGACACGTGCAGTCAGTGTTAGGCCTCAAAGACAGTCTGAGAATGGGACTGATTTCATTTAATAAAGATGTTCAACATATAAGTAACAACCACACTAGTTTTACACAGAATATTTTTAGTGAATATGCTGATATTTTCAAAGATAAGCTCGGTAAACTTCCAGTCACATATTTCATAAAGTTAAACCATGAAGTAAGTCCAGTTGTTAGACCAGTATGGAAGATTCCAGTAGCAATGCAGAGTAAAGTAAAAGCAGAACTAGACAAAATGGTGGACTTAGGTGCTCTTACTCCAGTAGAAGAACCAACTGAATGGATATCCTCCATGGTCGTAGCTCATAAGAAAAACTCAGATGATATTTGAATATGTATTGATCCAAGAGACTTAAACAAAGCACTTAAGCATCCTTATCATCCGATGCATACAGTATAAGAGGTAGCTGCTCTCTTGCCAAATTCCACTGTTTTCTTCATCTTAGATGCAAAAAGCTCTTTTTGGCAAATTTCACTGGATCGCAAATCTTCATAGCTAACTACATTCAGCACACCAGTTATTAGATACAGATTTTTGTGAATGGCATTTGGAATCAATTCTGCCAGCAAAGTCTTTCAGCTTACCATAGAACATTTTTTTTCTGGTTATCCATGTGCTATTATAGTAGATGACATTATTGTTGGAGGCAATGGTGAAGACGAACATAATAAAAATCTCAGGAAAGTTCTAGACCATGCATGTGAGTAAATCTCAAACTGAATCCTCAGAAATGTAAATTCAAATTGAAAAAAGTTAATTATGTGAGACATGTGTTTACCATTTCTGGCTTACAAACAGCAGTTCTTGAGATGCCACTTCCAGAGAATGTCACATCTTTACAATGTTTTCTAGGTGTGGTCAACTATTTGGGAAAGTTCATCCCAGACTTGAGTGAACTTTCTGCCCCATTATGTGTGTTGACATGCAGAAATGTAAACTGGTCCTGATGGGAACAACACCAAACAGCATTTGATATTCTAAAGATGAAAATTGCCAGTCCACCTACATTAAGATATTATGATGTTCACAAACCTGTAACTTTTTCTTGTGATGCTTCATTGTATGGCCTTGGTGCAGTATGTCTTAAAGAAGGCATACCAGTAGCCTATGCATCAAGAACTTTAACTCCAACAGAGATGTATTATGCACAAATAGAGAAAGAACTTTTGGTAGCAGTGTTCGCATGTTCGAAGTTCATTGATTATATTTATGCCAGACCTATCCAAACAGAGACTGATCACCACCACTAGTGACAATTCTGAAAAAGCCAATGCATACCACCTCAGCATGATTGTAGCACACAATATTAAAATTGCAAAAGTACAATTTTAATGTTGTTTACAAAAAAGGCAAACACTTGTACCTTACTGATGCTTTGTCACGGGCACCCAAACAGCAGAACAGTGTGAAAATGAAACAGCAAACTTTGAAGTCATGGAAGTCAGGAATGTTTCATCATAACACCTCGATAAACTAAGAAATCACACAGCTTCAGACCCAGTTCTCCAGAAACTGAAACATGTTATCAGTCAAGGATAGCCAACAAGACAAACAAGTTCACCACTTGACATTCAGCCATATATTCCTTACCAAGACTAACTCATTATGGAAGATGGAATCATCATGAAAGGTCCAAAAGTAGGAATTCCTAAAGCATTACTACAGGAATATATCAAAATTTTGCAATGTAGTCACCCAGGTACTGATTCAACCAAAAGAAGGGCAAGAGGCATTGTATTTTGGCCTTCTATGTCCAAAGATATAGAGAAGAAAACTCTAGTACATTCAATTTGCAACAGCAACAAACTGCATCAACAAAAACAACCACTTGGCTACACCACATTCCTGAATTACCATGGTCGATGGTTGCTACAGATATTTTCAAATGGAATGATCAGCATTACTTAGTGCTAGTATACCCTTACTCAAATTGGTTTGAAGTCAACCTACTTCCTAACTTGACATTCAGCATAGTCATCACAAAATTGAAGAGCATTTTTCTGTCCATGGTAGTCAGCACAAAGTCATGTCTGACAATGGTGAACAGTTTTCAAGTCAGCAGTTCAAGAACATTGCTTAATCTTGGGTCTTTGGTCATATTACCAGTAGTCCTGAGTATCCACAATTCAGTGATTAGCTGAACATGCAGTTCAGACTGCAAAACGTTTGTTGGAAAAATCCAAGAGAGATGGTACAGATGTTATCCTTAACTTACTCAATCTCACAAACATTCCTTGAGACAACTTGAGTGGTTCATCTGGTTAGAGATTAATGTCCAGACAGACTAAAACAACTTTACCAATCAATAAACAATTGCTAGTACCAAATCCAAAGAACAACGGAGTGGTCAAGGCTGAATTTTTGAGAAAACATCAGTCACAAAAGTTGTACTTTGATTAGAGCAGTAAATCCCTTAGACCATTACTACAAGGAGAAGTTGTGAGAATGCAAACATCTAAAGTATATCACTGAGTGGGAATCATGAAGAATATTTGTGAGGAACCAAAATATTACATCATACAATTGAAAGGAATAGATTTTAGACAGAATTGAAGAATCAAAGACATGTATTACCTGTGTCTAAACTAGTGACGCAGCAGATTGCTTGTGCCGATGACTCTAATTCCCAGAGTGACTGTATATCTGTTCACATTCAAAAGGACAGTGTGCTTCCTTCAAATAATTTTGATGTCATCCCCGATGTTCCAGTTGTGACAGAATTCCCAGATACTGTCCCTGCTCCTAAACCCAGTCAAAGTTTCTATGTTACCAGATTGGGTTGAATTTCCAGACCGAATCCAAATTACACAGCGACTTGGACTTGAACTCAGTTTTATTTGTTAAAATGTTGATATATTGTCTAGATCTCAAAATGTCTTTGTTTTCCTATTTTGCATGTTGAGCAAAATTAAAGAGGGGGGATGTAGGTTAGTGTGTATATTGTACATAGTCAGACACTGTAGTCAGACAGCATGTGCATATAAGTTAATGACCACATGCAAGATCAGTGCCATTTTGTATAGTTATTCAGTGTGAGTGCTAACTTGAATGGAGATGCACATGTGAGTGTTTTAAAAGTAATGTGTCAGTCAGTAACCATTTGAAGTTTGAATTATATGTTCCATTTACAGCTCATGATGTGTTTATGTACAATAAACTACTTGAACCCATCACGTGCCTCAGTGTCTCATTGGAATACACAATACTTGTGATATAGAACATCATTTTGGCTGACAAAAACTGCCCAGGATTCAATAAAGTCCTTGTAGGATCTGTGTAGAGCACACATGGAATGTATCCATGTACATAGCCAGGGTTCCCTATTGGCAGTGTGCCATACATATTAATTATGGTGCATGCCTAAGGCAGATCACAGCCACATGGATATTGAATCCATGTAAGACAGGTCTATATCAATTAAACGAAAAGTTATTTCATCGAATGTATAACCATCGACACATATACAACAAAAGAAGTATTACTCGAACAGTTAAATGCACGAAATTTAAATCATCAAAAAGTTTTACTTGGCCAACACCCACACACTGGTGTGATACGTGTAACTAATCACCAAAATCTAACCTTCCCTAACAGTGAAAGAGGTTCATTTACATACATTAAAATATATGAAGTAAACGTGTATGAAATCCTTCCGTTACTGTTCATAAGAGTAAAGCTAACTAATCAACTACTTAATCAACATAACAAATGAAGACATATTTAGTGCATTTATAGAAATTAAACATATGGTGCACACAGGCAATGTATATGACTACTGTTTTAAATCTTTAGTTACATAGCAACTGCATGTAAAAAGTCATGTACAGTATACTCTTGTTTATTCATCAAAACAGTTTGTAAATAATGTTCCCTTTCCAAGTATTTTCTTACGTTGCTATGTCACAGCGTAATGTAGCTAACACGTACACTGGCCAACTAAAACAGTTCGATGAAATATTTTTTGCTTAAGTTAGAGTTTGAGCAATACTTCTTTCGTTTATATGTGTCGATGATTATACATTCGATGAAATAACTTTTCGTTTAACTGATATAGACCTGTGTAAGACTGACGGCACAGCCACACACCTTTCAGCCTGACCACCTTGAATGAAAGGTGTACAACACATTTTTTTTCATTAAATTGCAGTTTAATTTTTTTTTTATATTTATGTGCTTATTTGCACAGTGGAGCAGGTTGCTTAGCTATGCTTAGTTTTGCACCCATATACATCAAACATCAACTAAGCATCTAAAGATAGAAACCAGATGCATTAAATGTTAATAAATATTTGTATTTATTTATTTATTTTTGTTATTTTTTTCCTATTTGTGCTTGTTCGCGTGATGTGGTGCATTGCTTAGTTGGAGTAGCGTGGTGTTCTTAAGCATTATACATCTGATAGACATCTAAAAATAGGGTCTATATCAGAACACCGAACATTTAAAATGTCGAGTGTTCTAATATCGACCCATTTTCAGTGAATGCTGAAAATATCGAAGAAGCAGAAAACCAAATTCTTTCCTAGGGAAAGAATTCGGTTGTCCGTTTCTGTTGCTTCGGTATTTTCAGTGCTCTGTTGGAAAGTTATGGGTCGGGTTCAGTTAAGTGTGCGATTGAATGCAGGTTAGGTATGTGTGCGATTGTGTGGACATGAGGGTTAGGGCGAGTTAGGTGAGCTAGGGTTAGGGTGCGGGTTAGGTATGTGTACGATTGTGTGGACATGAGGGTTAGGGTGGGTTAGGTGAGTTAGGGTTAGGGCGCGGGTGAGGTGAGTGTGCGATAGTGATGGACCTTAGGGTTAGGGTTTGGGTTAAGGTAAGTGGATAGTTAGTGGTGTGTGTATAGTTTAGTGTAGGGTTAGGTGTAAAATTTTAGGTGTATGTGTGTGGATTGCTGTTTGTTTCGTGTGCTTGTGTTGTGTGTATGTGTTTTGGAACAGCAAATTTTTTCCCTAGGAAACAATTTGCTTTTCTGAACGTTCGATGTTTGGTATTTTCGATTGGTAGGGTTCAATATTAGAACACTCGACATTTTGAATGTTTGGTGTTCTAATATAGACCCTAAAAATAGCATCAGGATGCATTCAATATTATTTTTTTTTATTTTCATGTTTGTTTGCATGATGCAGCATGTTGCTTAGCTAGGTGTGGCAAGGCATACTTAAGCAATAGACATCCGCTAGACAGGTAAAACTAGAAACCGTATATATTCAATTGCTGTAGGTCTGCTGTGCTTAGCAATGCACAAACCCATGCAGCAAATCTGTGCTATGCTTACAGGCACTTTCTCAATATATTTGAAGATATTCCAGTTCCCTTCATTATCTCAGTGGCTACATAGGTTATGTCATGGTCTACAGTGTAGTAAGTCCTGGGTTCGAGTTCTGGCTAGTAATGCTTTTTACATATAGTGCTGTGAAACTGTATCAGGTGACTGAAACATGAGTTGACTTTAAATTAAATAAATTAAATAACTGAACGACCTGAGATGTACCTCCCTGGACTACATGAAAAGAGACATGGAAGAGCTCTCCGATCTTGTAGCCCAGGCAGGTATGACCCTAGCCTGAGTAGCATTCTGCCATCACCCAGAATGATGCTGCAGTACAAGGACAAAATGATTGACTTCAACAATTGGCTAAGCTTCTGGTGCCATTCTAAAGGGATCCAGTATCTGTCTGCCTGGGATGACATGGTCGACAGACCACGATGGTCTGCACCTGTCACCCCTGGGATTCCAGATACTGGCTAAGGTTATTGCCACCCCTATATTGCCTTTTTTAGGCAAGGTTCAAATGACAAATACACCATCATAACAGGAACAGGCAAGCAAAAACTGAGGGTGATGCTACTCAATGCTAGAAGTCTAAATCTCAAAATGCACTCACTCGAGGCACTCCTTAAAATGGAGAACATTGATATCTGTGCAGTGACTGAGACCTGGTTCAAGGCTCCACTGAGCACCCCTGCACTACCAGGCTATAACTCATACCACACTTTTCGGCCATGTAACCTGGACCAGAACACCAAAGGCAGAGGTGTGTCCATATTCATTAAGGATATCCATACCTCCAAGCTAGTTGCTCAGCATAATGCAGCCGAGGTTAT
The DNA here is from genome assembly GCF_019279795.1 of Protopterus annectens. Classification (NCBI taxonomy): domain Eukaryota; kingdom Metazoa; phylum Chordata; order Ceratodontiformes; family Protopteridae; genus Protopterus; species Protopterus annectens. Next base: position 1,932,871,370 of record NC_056739.1, on the reverse strand, counting down.
CCAAGTGCAACAAACTCTGGGCAAAACTGCAATCCAGATTTTAGCTTGCTACAGATCACCCACCATGCCCAAGGATTCCCACTCCTCTTTTCTTGATGTACTGGAAAATATTAGGGTAAAACCAAACACCGTAATAATGGGCTATTTCAACTACCCCACCATTAACTGGGGAAACTACTCATGTACCAACTCCTTTGCTCTACGCTTTCTGTAATTCATAAACTCCAATGTCCATGATCAACTTATCCACACCCCCACCAGGGGCAACAATATCCTAGATCTAGTCATTACCAATATGAGTGACCGGTGTTACACACCTGAAGTCAACGCCTCATTGGTCTGATCCGACCATAAGCTAATTACTCTAGATATCCACATCCTGCCTCCACCCCCCATTAAGGAAACCATGGTAAAAAATTTCTCCAAAGCCAACTTCATGCTTCTTAAGACAGAAGTGGTGAACTTCATGACACCCATGCAGATGGACAATGCAGTTATGACTACTGAATCCTACACAATTGCACTTTATAAGCACTTACATGAGTACATGGATCGTGCTATCCCAAACAAAACCAAGATGCTATCCTCCAATAAAAGGAAGCCAATCTGGAGGTCCCCTGCCATAAACAAACTGTACAACAGAAGGAAGAAACTCTTGCAAAAGAGAGTAAAATCAGACGAGTGGAGGAGCTCCCTGGTCAGCCTCAGTAAGAAGCTGTGATCCCTGATAAAATCCTCCAAAGCTAGTTACAAAAACAAAATTGCCACTGATTCTAAAGACAACCACAAAGCATTCTATAGCTATGTCAAGAATCTCAATGGCAACACTCAGATCTGCTCTGAGTTACAGCACAATGGCACTAAATATACAGACCCAACTGATATTGCCAACATCCTGGCAGATAGGTTCAGTGCTAACTTTACCCCCTCTCACCCCCTAAAGTGCCCATCTCTATACCGGAAGAATGCAAAGTTTCTGTAATCACGGCTGCACAGGTAAAAATCACACTCTCCAAAGCCAAGAACACAGCATCCATGGGACCAGACAACATCCCAGGCTGCGTTCTACATGAACTACAGAATGAACTGGCACCCCACCTAAGTACCATGTTCAATCATAGCCTCACCTCAGGCTTTGGGCTTGCTGAATGGTGCACAGCAATGGTTGTCCCACTCCACAAGGGGGGAGCCACCACGGACCCCGGGAACTACCGCCCCATTAGCCTGATGAGCCTGGTCTGCAAGGCCATGGAATGTATCATCATGGAACTTATAAACAAAGACATTGGTAATCTCCAAACTCTGGATCCCACCCAGTTTGGGTTTGTAAAAGGCAAATCATGTCTCCTAAACCTGATAGACTTCTTTGAAGCAGTCACCAAAGCCATAGACAAGGGTAAGGTGGTTCACACAGCCTATCTAGATCTTGCCAAGGCTTTCAACACCATCTCCCACTCTGGAATTATAGATAAACTCACTAAACTAGGTATAAATCCCTATGTCACAAGATGGGTTGCCAACTGGTTCACTGACAGAACCCACACTGTGAAAGTCGCAGACTCCAAATCCGACTTCAGACCAGTGACAAGTGGAGTACCACAGGGTTCAGTCATGGGTCCTCTCCTGTTTGGTATCTACTTCTCTGAAGTACAGGCTAACACAGAAGGTCTTTGGCTAACAAAGACCACAGATGACTGCAAGCTAGGAGCCATAATCGAAACTCCTAATGATGTGGACATCCTACAAAAGGGCCTCACTGAGACAGATGCCTGGTGTCAAAGCCATGGCCTCAAGCTCAATGCCAAAAAGTGCATTGTCATCCCCTTTGGTAAAAACTCTGTACCCATGAACTACAACATAGGCGGTAGTATACTTAACACCGAAAGTGTGATAAGAGAACTTGGGGCACAGGTGGACAGTAGTCTCTCCTTTGATAATCACATCGCCACAGTAGTCAGGAAATCCTTCTACATGGCACACCTCATCACAAAAGGTTTCTTATCTAGAAAAAAAGAGGTAATTGTTCCCCTCTACTCATCACTCATTAGACCCATTATAGAGTACAACACCCCTTTTGGTATGTACCTCACAAGACATCTACAACAACTGGAAAGGCCACAGAAATACCTCACAAAGAGGATTAACAGCCTCAAACAGATGCCCTACGCAGACCGTTTCAAAAACTCCAGCTTTACTCCATCGCATATCGCCTACTCAGAGGTGATCTCTGCCTAACATACAAAGCTATGTCAAACCCAGAGCTGTTGGACATGCTCCACTTAAAGAAATCCCAATCCCTCTGAGCTACACGCTCTAGGGACCTAAACCTTGTCACCACAATAAACAGAACATGCCAGAGGGATAGATTCCTGTCCCAGAGACTTTTCATACTCTGGAATAAACTACCTATCTATATCAAACAAAGCTCCTCATTAGCACTCTTCAAGAAAAATCTTGATGATTGGATGTGAAATAGGAAATTCACCCCGGAGATCACCTCTGTGGCTCTGCTTGACAGTGGCACAGGAAAATTATTTTCTTGGGTGGCAAAAGCCAGGGTACCTTTTTGGCTGGGCTTGTATAGAACTCAGGGCTGATAGCCTAGTACCTACCTATGAACCTATGTTACATTTAGAAACAGTTAGAAAAGCTGCATAACGCTAAGGAATGCTTAAACATGGCCAATGGTCTTTTCCAGTTTGCATGTTGCTAAACCTCACTTAAACATGGATTGTGCAAGTTTGCACAATGCTAAGCAACATGGCATATTTTTGAAAGTTACAGTATGATGTACAAGGGGAGGAATGCAGTGTATATAAAGACCAATAGGCAGGAAATTCACATAATTCCTTGGAGCCTGGCCTTGACTGTGGGTATTGCTGCTGGAGTTGATGAGGGAGTGCGCTTTAGGGCACAAAAGTGGGGTGTACAGGAGTTCAATGTTTTTATTGAACTCCTGGTAGAGCGATATGGACCACAGCTGCTGCAGGGTAATTATGAGGGCTCAAAGTGTAAGTATGAGGCCTGGAATCATTTTTCCAGGGACCTAACCAGTATTACTGGCATGCCCCACACTGGTGAGCAGTGTCATCAGCACTATGATGACCTGAAACATAGTAATAGAGGAACCTTGGACTCCAGGGTCCAAGAAGCTAGGGATGGGTACACCCCACAGATAGGTAAGTAGGTTTTCCAGTAATTTATAAATATACAAGCTGAATCTGTGCAAGACTGGTATGCATAATGGTTTGCTTCTCTTACCACACCTGTAGAAGTGACTGCTCACAATGTACAGTCCCATGCTGAGCAGTTGGCCAGGATGAGGCAAGTGTGCAGTAAGTAAGAAAATTATCAAAGTAATAACTTAATGCATAACTTAATAATGCAATAAAGTAAACACAAACCTTGTAGTCTTAACAGTCAGGTATGAAATACCTGGGACATCCTACATCTTTATTAATGTGTTAGTGCATATCTGAAATGGCAAAACAAGTTAAAGTAAGTAAGCATGCAGTACTGTGTAGCATGGCTTCCAACCATCAGTTAATGTTGTGGTATACCCAGATTAAAAGTCACTGTTCTGGTCTGGTCATTGTCTGAAATACGCTGTAGGTTGCACTCAATAAACGAATAGGGTATATGGGTAAGTTAACAGAAGTCCTAATCAGCTATCCATGTATGTAAATGCCAGCTTTGAAACAACATTAATCAATAAAGTTTAAAAGGAGATGGTGTTTTGATAAGTAATGTTTTAAAATAAAGTGTTCAGTATTTCTGTATTCACTGCTTGTGTGTTCTAATCTGACACTAGTCAACTGATAAATGTGAAGTACTAAATAATGTGCCAAGACATGTCAGAAATAAATATAGTGTAATACCCAGATTAAGGGTCAAGCTTGTGTTCTGCTCATTTTCTCTGAAACATGCTACAGATTGCACTCAGTAAATGAACAGGGTATATGGGTAAGTTAACATAAGTCCTAGACAGCTATCCATGTGCATAAATGCCAGATTTGAAGTGACATTAACCAATAATGTGTAAAAGGAGGTGGTGCTTTGATAATTACTTTTTCAAATAAAGTAATTAGTATTCCTGTAGTTACTGCTTATGGGTTCCGATCCAACACCAGACACAACTATGCATGTGTGTAAATGTTGGTTCACACCTAGACCGGATGCAGAGCATGCTGTCTGTCCTGGTGGGGTAGTCTCGCTCCAGGTGCTGGCATCGACCACTGCCTCCACAGGAGCAGTTAAGATGCTGTACTGACAGTCCCATGGGTGTTTTCCTAGTTTTGCAGTTTTCCTGCTTTAAAGGTTGCTTTTGCACATTTATCAAGACCAAATTACATTCTTATATCATCTGAAAAAAGTTTTGACAACTTGCAGTTGTGCTTTTAGTTTCACATTGGATGAGCTATACAGTTTTAAATCATCGACAAAGAGAAGGTGAGAAGTCTTTACACTTTGTTGTTTTCTAGGACCCAGATTATAGCCATGGCCTAAGCTGTTGAGTAAACAGCTTAATGGATTAAGGGCAAGGCAAAATAGTAACAGTGACAGAGAGTCACCTTAGAATATCTCCCTTTGAATTTTTATCCCTGGGATAACAATTTGTCCTTTATCATGATTTAATTGTAAAGTGGTCTGCTACTGTTTTATGGTCACTGTGATATAGTCATTCAGTGTGTGGTGTATCTTATACATTTTTAAGCACTCTTTTATCCATGAATAAGGGATACTATCAAATGCTTTTTTATAGTCAATCAATGCCAAACTTAGATTCTTTTACTTTTTACAGTTCTCCACTATGACTTTATTTAACAACAAATGCCCCTTTGTTCCATATGACTTCTTTTATTACACTTTTGTTCTACTGCCATAACTGAGTTTTCTTCTAAATTACTATAAACTGTCGGCATCAATTCCCATGTATAGTTTATACGTCGTTGGAAGGCAAGTTATTGGTCTATAATTTTTATGGTAGCTTGCAGGTTCAGTCTTATGTAGGAGCATTGTTTTTCCTGTTGTTAGCCAGGTTGTTGTCTGTTCTGGATGTGCATATAAATAGTTCTTACTCATGAAAAAAGAAGGATGAAAGTGCTCAAAAAACAACTAATAATCCAAAAGGAACACTTGGATGTGCCTTTGCCACTATAGCACACCAAAGTTTATTAAAATAACATTCCACTCCAATGGCCACAGTTAAAGCAAACACAACATGAACATTCCAAATCCAATACGTTTTTGCCAATAGTGTCACAGACGTCATCAGATAACCCTGAACCAATCAAACAATCCTATATGTACCCTCACTAATTAAAACATAAATCAATCAATTAAATCAAGTCAAATGGTCAAATGGTAAACTTTAGTGCGTTATAGTGGCAACAGCTCATCTGAGTGTTCCTTTTGGATTATTAGTTGTTTTGTTAACACTTTCATCTTTCTTTTTGTGGTTTTGGTTGTTTGAAGGATGGATGAGCTATCTGTTTCCACTGATACCGTTTCATCTGGGGGCAATTGAAAAGGCAGATTTCAACTTTAATTGTCCAACTTACTCACCTTATTCAATTGCTGACTGATTTGCCATTCCTTGGTTGTGAACACCCCAAAGGTTACATTTCCTGGTAACCAAGAGGCGTGGCTATAGCAGCAAGGTGAAAGTAGTTCTACTGCTCAATGCCATTCCAGCAGCAACAACAGATTGAATAAATCACCTGGTTTTGAAGCCTATGGGACTGTTGAGAGTCCTCAAACAGATTTAAGGGACTATACAGGAAATGGGCTAAATGACAAGTTGTTTTTCTAATAACAGGCAAAATGTTAATGCCTGTAATTTGGGTTCCCGGCTTATCAAGAATGTTTCTTTTGAAAATATAGCACAGGCTTGTAATTATAATGAAACGGACACTCATGCCAATAATTTGCTCAAGATTCATAATTTACTTTTAAAATATAAGACATTGAGTTTAGACAATGCTTATTTAAAAGAATGTTTAAAGCTACACATTGTACCTAAAGTATTATGGGTATTTAAATACCCGAACAATGTGGATGGTTTGGATGTTCATAAAGAACTTTTAGACACTTTTGATAAATGTCGATTTATAATTATGCATGCCATTGTTAGGCAGAAATAAAGGGTTATATCAGTTTTATATGAATGGATAGAGAGTGGCAACTCATGTTTAGTTAATGATATGATGTTTACAGTGGACCAAGAGAAGAAAAAATATGCTGACTTAAGAGAACTGGTTGATGAGAAACTAATTAGAAAAAGAGAAAATTGAATAGGGACATTAAAGAATATGAAACAAAGGTTAGTTACCCTAAACCAAAGAAATACCAGGAGGGAAGAGAGCGAGAACATCTTGGGTACAATCACAAAAGTTTTAATAAATTTAACAATTCTAATTATTTTAATGATTGTAATGGTTTTGGGGAAGGCCACCCAGATGAGAGGGAAGATATACAAAGACCTGGAAACTTGAATGACCCTTTATAATTCCCCCCTTCAGAGGTCAGAGAGGCTGAAGAACAAACAGCCCATACAGTACAATTATGGCAACTGGAGGGGGTGGAACAGGATGGGAGTGAGAGATGGGTACTGAAACAGCAGGAGTGTGACCTTTCTGGAACTATTAACACAATTGGAAATGGTTGTAAGTTGAATTATCATGGTCACACTGTATTTAACTACAGTAATTTAGATATTACAGACACTTATATCAGTTTGTTTTCAAAGGGTCTTAAGTTTATACCAAGGAGGACATGTGATATAAGTAAGGTGATCATTGATTTAAAAATGTTTACACAAAAGAAACATTTGGAATTATTACTTATGGGACACAACAAAGGGCGTGTTAGTTTGAAAAGGAAGAGTATTTGGCATCCCCCCTTACAACCCTTAGTTAAAAAATGTTGAACTTACTGTGGAAAAGGAAATGAGAGAAGGAATTTCAAAGAGCAAAGTCTTTTCAAATTTAACATACAATGAGAGGGTTTTAATGGAGGACATTAGGTCTAACTGCTTTATTAGAGTGATGAAACTGGATAAAGGGGGTGGGGTAGTGATCATGGATTCTATTACCTATGAGGGTAAAATGATGAACATTTTTTTGGATAAAAATAAGTACATCAAAGTGTCAAAAAATTAGATAAACATAGCCTACAAGAAAATTTATTTAGCATTAAATGATGTAGTTTTAGAATGTTTTGTTGATGTGGAGACATTAACTACTTGCATAATGAAGAGCCACAAGTACCTTCAATTTTCAGGATCCCTAAGGTTCATAAAAATGTTGAGGATATACCTATAAGCCCTATAGTGGCCACTGCAGGATCTATTACAGCCCCTTTGGCAAAATTTTTAGATTACAGTTTAAAGATCATATCTATGGAGGCGGATGAGGTTTTAAGAGATTCTTGGGATTTTTTAAGGAGTATTAATACCAGTTTATGGGTAAATAATATAATTTTTATTACAATTGATGTGATAGATGTATTCACTTCCATCCCCCATGAGCAGAGTTTGGAACTTTTTGAAGAAATTTTAAGAACAAAAAGAAAGTTTTCACAAAAAGAGTTACATGTTTTTCTGGAGTTAATGGATATAGTGTTAAGTCACAATGGGGGCTAGTTGCATACCCACCTATGCTAACAGAGTGTTTTCATGTTGGGAGGAGAAATTTATGTTTAATTATAGATTTAGACAATGTTGGGTATTGTATAAGCATTTCCTGCATGATATTTGTTTATTCTGGGTAGAAAGTGAAGAGACGTTTCTTGAATTCTTTGAATAGATTTCGAGTTCAACCAGTTTTTTAAGGTTCACATATAGTATTTAGCACAACAGTGTGAACTGTTGTGATGTAACAATTCAGAAGAAGAAAGGTAGTTTTACATCCAAAGTTCATAGAAAAGACACCTACTCAAATTCTAATTTACACTTAGTGCACATACACACTCCCAGAAGTGAAGTATAGTTAAGGGCCAATTTGTTAGAGGTAGTAGGATGATCTCGGAAGATAATGAGTTTTCTAATGAGTGCAATCTATTAAAAAGTATGTTTTTGGAAAGAGGATATCCCAAACATTTAATTGATGAGGTACACAAAGAGGTGCTAGGGGGTAGAAAGGATAGATTTGCTCCAATTTTAGGTGTTAATGATGTTTTATTAAACAGTACTCATGGGGGGACTAATAAAAAGGTTAATGTGGGAAGTGAAGAATATGAAAATGCTTTTATTACAGATAATAATGGAGACACCAATGTTATTAGAGATTGTTTTCTTAAGGAATGGGATATATTTGCCAATTTTTCTGATTTGAATTTCATTTTTGATAAGCCTTTAAAATACATGTTTAGGAAGGGGCATAGTATTAAGGATATTTTAGAGAACAATCAAAGTAGTCGTAATAAAAGAAATAAAGTAGGTACTTTTAAATGTGGCTTTTATCAGCAATGTCCTTTTATTGATAACAGTATAGATATATATGTTAGCAGTAGAGATAAATACATTGCAGTGAAGTCTTATTGCAACTCCAAAGGGATAGTATATATATATATATATATATATATATATATATATATATATATATATATATAAATATATATATATATATATATATATATATATATATATATATACACATATATATATATATATATATATATATATATATATATATATATATATATATATATTGCACTATGTGAGAAATGCAAGTCATTCTACATAGGCAAAACAGAAAGGAATCTTAGGAAAAGGATCTATGAACACATCTATGACATAAAAAAAGAAAACCAGACTAAAGCCCTTTACAAGCATACACTCTCATGTCAAACTGCCAGATTTGTATTTTTTATATTAGAAGATGTTTCAAAGGATGTTAGGGATGGTCCATGGGAGACAAAGCTAGAATATAGACAAGTGTATTGCCAAATCATATTAGAAGCCAATAAATGGCCAGGCTTAAATGATATGCCCTGGGATTCATGAAGCTTGCGCCAGGTGTAGGCGTAGCGTAGGCGGTCTAATACCAAATATGGCCACTGAGCGATTCAGGTACGATCCAATTCAACGTGCACTACTAGTGTACGCCAGATCTGCGCAGCTCTCCGGGCATGTATGCTAAGCACCCCATGCGCAGTAGTGCAGCATGCAAATGAAGGTACATAGCGATTCATGAAGTGGTGCCGGGTTAGCGTAAGCATACAGAAATGTAAACCAAAAAAAGGTTTACATTTGTCCAAACAGAACATCGGAGCCATGAAAGTGGACCAAACTTACGTAATGCAAAGTTAACATATGCCAGTAGCTAAATATACAACCCATGACATAAAAAAAACATGCACAACACATAAAAAATAACATTTAATGTAATGGCTACACTAATGCAAAGTACAACCGCAGGGCATGTGTGCGCAAACAGGAACACAAGGAAAATATATATAGATGTCATAAAATTGCAATTTAACACAAATCATGATTTTGCCATAATAGTCAATGGTACGCATGCTACACCATAACCAAAGCGCAAGGGTTGCTAAGGTTCTCTGACAGTGTTCGGCATGGTAACTATGAATTAGTAGTCAATGCCATGCAAATGAGGCAAGTAATACTGAATTGCAAACATCCCGCCGACGTAAGGATGTACCACATGGTGCAGCGGTACAACACCGAGGATTGGCCTGGAGGTATACATGACATCAGCAGAGGGGTGTGCCACCATAGCTGTAAGCACATTGGAGCATTGCTAATCCATGTTGCCCAGGATAGGGGTGTGGATGTAGCCATAGCTTTGCTTAGCTGAGAACACACAAGGTGACTGAAAGCACATGTGTACGCGGATGACAACATGCCACAGCTGAAACAGGACGGTTACGGGAAGACAATAAGAAAATGTCGCAGTAGGGTAATTGGAGTATAACTGAGTAATTAACACCTATTAACTCACAGTGGGTCACTGGGGGTAGCTAACAAGCTAGTAGCAACCTGCAGACCAGGAAAGGGGAGGTGCCAGATTAAAAAGAAAAGAGAATTGTCACAACAGAGCAAAGCAAATCTGCAGTAGATCAGCTATAGAACACATTTCACAACACAATCCTGGGTTGGGAAAGTACAAAACAAGAAATCAGGCTGCTGGATGCATGCCTGACAATGGGAGAGGAATCGGTTTGAAAAGTGAAGGTAAGGGCAAGAGATGATCCACGGCAGCTAAATGTAATTCAACACCAAAGGCACCACAATAGCAGTACCTACGGTAAAACACATAAGTAAGATACCCTGCAGCTTGGATTGTACATACACACCATATGACATCATCAGCTTTCAAAGCACAATAGTATAAAGTGTGAAGGCACCTCACACACACTCATGTATTCCCAAACACTGCACCTTTGGTGTAAACAGATGGGGAACTTTTACAATGTACATGTTGGGAGCTGCCATAGCTGTGATTCATCAGCATGTGTTGGAGACTGAAAGTGGTGTGGAGGATGATGCTGACAACCACCTCAGGCACCGGAGGAGAAGAGTGTTCAGACCAAGGGTAACCTACCAGGGGCTAGATGATCTGGAGATAGTAGAGCGTTACAGGGTGGACAGGGACATAATACAGCAAATCACTGAGCTGTGCTGGCCACGCCTCAGAGCTAGAAAACAACAGAGTCCCAGTGGACACAAAGGTATATGCAAGCTTGAGAATACTAGCCACAGGTACCTTTCAAAGGCCAACTGGAGATATCATAGGGATCTCACAGGCTTCAGCATCCAGAGCACTCCACCAGTTCCTGGATGCCATGTTACCACATGCCAATAAGCATATATACTTCCCCCAAACTCAGGAGAAGTTGGCCAGCAATATGAGCCTCTTCCACTGTGTGGCAGACTACCCAGAGGTACTGGGGGCAATAGACTGCACACACATATATATCAAGTCACCACTTGGTGAGCATGGTAGGCACTACATAAACCACAAGGGATACTACTCCAATAACTGCCAGGTAATGTGCAATGCCCAGAGCATTATCACAGATGTGTGTGCTGGCAGCCCTGGAAGGTACCACGACTCCCACATCTGGCATGCCTCACAGCTGTACCAGGTATTTGTCAGGGGGGACATCCAATATGGCCACCTTTTGGGGGATGCTGGCTATGCACTGGAGCTGTGGATGATGACTCCCATCAGAAATGCACACACACCCATGCAAGAACGCCATAATGAGGCACATGCACAAACCAGAATCATCATAAAGCGTGTGTTTGAGATGCTGAAATCATGGTTCCGTTGCTTATACATATCTGGTGGAGCCTTGCAGTACTCTCCCAGCACGTGTGCCCACATCTTCATAGTATGTGCCATGCTTCATAATATGATCCTGCGGAAACAGCTGCAGCAGGGACATAATGGTGAAAGCCCTCACAGCCCACCACAATTGCCAAGGGCACCACAAGCACAGAGGTATTCAGACCACGAACACCCTGTGCCAGTTCCAGTAGGCAGACGGAGGCATGCCCAATATGCCCATGCCTTGCCAAAGAGGGAACGTATAGCACATACACTGACAGTGTAGGCCCCTACGAACTGACACACTTCTCCACCTGCACACACAGTAAAATGGATGGCACACACACACGACCACCTGTAAATTGTCATGTATAGGTGGTCTACTGTGTGCATCCTACATAGGCAGCCCTCAATTATTGCACACACAACAGCTATTGGTACAAAGTAAGTCAACACCTGAACAGTAAATTAAGTTAACAGCATGTGTTGATACTGTATGTATAGGTTCCTAGGTACATCGGTAGGTACATGCCTAATTGTCAGAGACCATTCATAAGCCTAGCCAAAATGTGTCTGCTGTCACCACCCCATTGATTAACTAACTGTCCCTCTGTGGAGTAGAGCCAATTGCGGGATCCCTGGGGTGTAACCACTGTTCCCCACCTACTCTGCAAGGATTCCCTGGTGTGTTAATGAGGGGCTCCATATAATGTAATCAGGGATGTAGTTACAAAGCATGGGGAGTACCCATGGCAGGTATCTGTTACCACAGCTTTCTTCAGTTATGGTTGTGGCAAGGTGTAGCACATTACAGTGTGTGGCTCACTGTGACATGGATTCCCATAGCTGGAGCACAACCATTAAGCATCACTTGGACATACCATTAATAGGTATCATCCATATGCAAACTAACTGAGTTACACATTTGTTTGCAGTATGGAGGAACAGCCATAGTACAGTCTACATACTAAACACCATAACACTTGTACATATCCCAGATGCCCCAGTGGTAAAGCCACTGAGTGTCTCGTGCATGTTCCCTGTTCCACGACCTGCAAGGGCTGTTACGTAATTCCGATGTCCCGAATAATGGATGTTGGATGCAGGTCATTAGAGCACGTTTAAGCACATGTTAGCAGGTTTTTGCACCAGTAAGTGCCGGTAAGCGTCGTTTAAACATGACTACACGGATATGCGCAACACAGGTCTAACCTTTGCTGAATATCACGCAGATCATGGGCAAAGCTGCCCAGAACCGCTGAAATGTGCATTATTTACCCTTGTACTAATAGTTCCTGCTCTGAGAGGTAAAACAACCACTACCAGGAGTAGAACACGCAACCATGTACACAATCACCTACCACTAAGCTACCTGAAATGTACCAACAGCAGGTGTGTATTGTGACAGGTTAAAACACAAAAGGGTGGTGTTCGGGAAATAGTATACACCGCCATGTACCCAACGAAAGATGTGTTCTCTCTCTCACTCTGTCTCTCTCTCTCTCTATATATATATATATATATATATATATATATATATATATATATATATATATATAATAGAGAGAGAAAGGGCGATAGAGAGATATATGTTGATATATACGGATATACATATATATGCAAATATATAGATAGGTTAACAACATCTACACAACCATGGAGGTACATATAAATAGGATACTACCAAATACCGAATGCTTTACATACCGACACATGTAATCACGAGGCTTAAAGACCGAAAGACCACAGTTCTGGAACACTAGAACCGTGAGTACTATTATCACGATGTTAAGGGACATTTATTTAGTGCTTCTTGTGCTGCAGTCCAGGTAGGTACTGTGTTTAAGTGTGTTTTTGATTGCTGTAGTGTGTGTAAGTGTGTTTTCTGAGTGTGGTGTGTGTTTCCTGGGGACTGTAATGTGTGTGTGTGGGTTTGCTTCGTGTGTCTGTTTGTGCTATCTTGGAGGTAGATTATTACAGTAAGTGTGGTGTGGGGGGGGGCAGCCACCCACATGGGGTGTGTATGGGGGCATGGCCACCTGGCCATACATAGTAAAGGATGGTTTGTTTGGATGTGATGGGTAGCAGTGTGTCTGTGTGTGCTTGTGTGTGTTCTGTGTTTGTGTTAGTTCCAGGAGTTTGACTGTCATGAGTTTGAGTGTTCGGTATTGTGGAGTTTGAGAGTCTGGGGACGGAAATGTGGTTGTTGGAAGTGTGTGTGTTCCTGAATCCATGGGTATGCTGTATACAGTGGTTGAAGTATTCAAATATGTGCATAACATGGACCATAGCAACCACAAATTCTGCCATGACTGAACGTTATGAACAAAGGATATGGAGAGTATATATGTCTATACACTATTACAAATATGTGCTACGGACATGAGCCAAAGATAGGGTTACCACCTGTCCCACCTTGTGAGGGGCAGTCCCTCTATGTGCGGTAGTGTCCTGATCAAAATGAGTACAAATGCTAATGTCCTACAATCTCAAGACGTCTGGCATGTTCCATATTTAATGTAATTGTTGCATAAAATAGTCATCTGTATCTAAAATACCTACATGTAACAAGAAACAGGATAAGCAAGTAAACTGCTACAAGAATATAAACTTTTATATAGGCATATATGTAAAGTTCTATACTTTGTACTGACTGTGGGTATATGTCGGCCTCTAAAATCCAATGTGTCCTGCAAATGTCCCACTATGGCCATTTGCAAAGGTGGCAACCCAAGCCAAAGAGATTCAGTCACCAACACAACTCCAATGAGTGCAAATATCTGTGACAGAAATACACGAGACAGCTTTCATGTAGCAACATTTCATTACATACCGATGTATTTCTGAAGGGATTGAAGGACCAACATCACCTGCATGCTATACAGGAACCAATTAACAATGGCTTAATGAATAAGCCTGCAATAACCATAGTATTAGTCTACTAAAGGATAGGTCTTCAATTAGGGAAGGATCCCTCACACACATATGGAATATGTATAAATGCAGTTCCTACACACCTGCATCTGCTATGTACACCCACCTACATCTCCCCCACACCTGAAACAATTGCAATAAGACTAATAAAATCACAAACATCCACTCACTCTATGACATCTGCAGAAGCCTTAACATACCTTGTGAGAGACACACTATAATGGCCCTATGTGAAATCGTTGCTGTTGTACAATGGAACAGACGCCGATGTTACAGGGTTTGGTTGCAATAATTCCGTATCAGATGGCTGATATATAACAGCTACACTCACATGTAGAACTACATCCTCTAGCCATTACACACAATCCATGGGGGCCATGAAGTTAATATATCTCTGTGTGTCTCCATATAGCTGTTGCAATTCATCACAAACAACACATCCAGGCTGTCTTCCTAGAAGGTAGGGCAAAGAGACAATGCCCAAGTGGAGTATTCAATAATACCTCACTGTTGCCATGTAATTGGCTAATGGAGTAGCTGCACAGCTGATGTGCATGTAATCATCTACTCCGGAACACCAATTGGTGGCAGGATACCACATGTTACTGGTATCTAAGTATAAAAGGATGTCTTGTCATACATTCAAACCGTATGTACATACGAGTAAAATGTTACAACAGAAAATGAATAGGACTTATATTATCGTCAACTCGGGATACTAATAAGGTATGTAGAACACTCAGTATGTTAGTGTATGTAGTACCTGTTCTGTATTAATTAAAGTGTACGCAATGCATATAGTGGGAAAAGGTATTATGTAGTGATGTATTGTTGAGCATAGTAATGCTCGTAGAAATTGTGTGTACTGCTGTGGGCCACAAGGTAAACACCTCATACACCACAAGGGATGCTATATAAGGACATTAAACAAAACAATTCCACTCCAGCTGCTGTCAGTGGCAAGGTTTGTCTAACAAGTACGTGCCATAACAGGGGATAATGTATATGTTGATATACTGTAACAGTAGGCGTATGTCTGGGCGTATAACTGAGAATAACATGTCTAAGGTGGTCCTGCTGTGCAATTATGATTTGCATTGTGGGATATTGTGGCAAAAATGTGAAATGTACAGTACTGTAGGTGGATATGTCTAACAGTTTACATAACATTATTGTTATGTTATGTAAACATCAGGTATGTCTATTGGTATGTACAATACACAATAACAGGATACATATGACTTGTAGTCACCAGACAGTGTATCAGCATGATAGTAATTGAAATGGAAGAGCTAGTCAATTATCCATGCACAAAGGACATGTAATAGCTTCATAGGTTCATAGTTAGGTACTATGCTGTCTGGCCAAGGCCATTTGTAAGCCTAACTACAGTGTTTTCACTTGTGGCACTTCCCTAGGTTAGTGTCCTGTGCCTGTGAACAGCAGAACCATTTGTTTCCTGTGCCTCTGTACCGCAGAGTGACTGCAGTGATCCCTGGTGTACATGTCTGTCTCCCATCCACCCATCGAGGTATCTCTTGAAGAGTGCTAGTGAGGGTCCCTGCCTGATGTACATAGGAATCATGTTCCAAAGCATGGTGAGTGTCCGGGTCAGGACTGTATCCCTCCAGCACATCCTAGTCATCGTTGTGTTTAGGTACATATCCCAGAGCATGTGGCTCTCAGTGGCCTTTGCTTATGTGGTGCATATCCATCAATATTGTTTTGGACATGGGCCTTGTATGTTCAGCAGAGATCACCTCTGAGTATGCGGTATGCAAATGAGTACAGTTGGGGTTTCTGTAGTTGGGCTGCATACGTCATCCTTCTGAGGTCAGTATTCCTCTTAGTGTGGTAATGTTGTGGTATTTAAAGCCGTTGCTGTTGTCTCGTAAGGTACATCCCAAATGGGGTGCTGTACCCTTTGATGTGTTTCATAAGTCATGAATAGAGAGGCACAATGGCTGCCTTTGTTCTGGCTACAAACCCATTTAGAGATTAGGGTGGCCACATAGAAGGATATCCACACCACCTTGTCAATGTGGTTATCAAAGGAATGAATGCTATCTACTTGGGTTCTAAGATCCCTTATTATGTCTTATGTATGTAGGGGACTACCACCTATGTGATAGTCCATGGGTGATTGGTGTAATCCAAAGGGGATGTCTATGAACCTTGTGGCATGCAGCTTGAGGCCATGTTTTTGACACCAGGTATCTGTCCCAGTGACACCCTTATGGAAGGTGTCTGTATCAGCTGGTGAATCAATCATGGCCCCTAGTTTGCAGTCGTCTGCAAACCTATTCAGGGTAGGTCCTCCTTTGCTAGCCTGTACCTCAGAGAAGCATATACCAAACATGAGGGGCCCTATGACCAAAGACTGGGGGACACCAATTGTAACTGATTTACAGTAGGAACTAGGGTATGCAACCCTCACTGTCTGGGTTCTGTTCATGAGCTACTTTGCATAACATCTCATGATGTAGGGGTTGATGTGCAGGTGGATGTGTATGTTGACAATACCAGAATGGGGATCGGTGTTGAACGCCTTTGAGAGGTCAAGGTAGGCTGTGTGGACCTCCTTACCCTCATCTACTGCCTTGGTAACTGTCTCAAAGGACTCCACCAGGTTTAGGAGGCATGGTCTGGCCCTAACAAATCCAAACTGGGTGGGATCAAAGGTTTGGATGCCACCAATGTCTCTGTGAATGAGATCCATGATGATGTGCTCCATAGCCTTGCAGAAGAATCTAGTCAGGCATATAGGGCAATAGTTCTCCTGGTCCATTGTGGTGCCACCTTTGTGGAGTGTGATAACTGTTGCTGTGTGCCATTCAGGGGCCACAATGCCTGATGCAAGGCTATTAGTGAATATGGTGCCCAAGTGAAGAGCCATTTCATTCTGAAGTTCGTGGAAATCGCAGCCTGGGATGTTGTACGGTCACATGGATGCTGTGTTCCTGGCTTTAGATTGAGCAGCTTTGAACTGCATAGTTGTGATCGCAGGGACTCTGCATCGTTCCTGTATAGATATGGGCCCTTTAAGGTGTGAGAAGGGTGTAAAGTTAGCACTGAACCTATCTGCCAGGATGTTGCCAATATCAGTCGGTTCTGTAATATTCATGCCTAACTGCTGCATGTCAGAGCAGATGTGGGTATTGCCATCGAGAGTAGTGACATACCTCTAGAACGCTTTGTGGTAGTCCTTGGAATTAGTTGTGGTAATGTTTAGGTAACTAGCTTATGTGATAAGGGATCTCAGATTCCTACTGAGGCTGACCAGGGAGCTCCTCCACTCAAGGGATTGTACTCTGCTTTGCAACAGTCTCCTCCTTCTGTTGTACATTATGTCCATGGCAGTGGACCACCAGAGTGGCGTCTGTTTTCTGGTGGGTACCATCATGTCTCCATTTGTGATAGAATGATCCATGCAGTCGTGTAAGTGCTAATTAAGTGCAATTGTGTATGATTCAGTGGTTGTAACTGTATTGTCCATCTGCACGGGTGTCATGATGTTTACTACTGCTGTCATAAGAAGCCTGAAGTTGGCTTTGTAGAAATATTGTACTGTGTTTTCCGTAAAGGGTGTGGTGCCGGGATGTGGATAACAAGGGTGATTAGCGTATGTTCGGATCTGACCAATGAGGAGATAACCCCAGGTGTGGAACACCAGTCACACATGTTGGTAATGACCAGGTCTAGATTGGCCCTGGTGGTGGTGTGGATAGGTTGATCCAGGTGATTGGAGATTATGAATCCCAGAATGTGTTGGCCTAATGTGTTGGTACATAAGTAGGTATCCCAGTTAATGGTGGGGTAGTGTCAGTCGCGCATCAGTAGTGTCTGTTTAAACTCTACTTTCCAGTACACCAAGAAGTGAGGACAATTAACCGTGGGGTATGGTGTGGAATCTGTAGCAAGCTACAATTTGTATAGCAGTTTTAGCCAGAGTTAGTTGCACTTGGATTACCTCTGATGCATTGTGCTAAGCAACCAGCCTGGAGGTGTGGATATCTTTGGGAAATATGGACACACCTCCACCGTGGGTGTTCCAGTCCGGGTTACATGACTGAAAGGTGTGGTATGAGTAATAGCCTGGTAGTGCAGGGGTGCTCTCAGGAGCCTAGAAGCAGGTCCTAGTCACTGCACAGATATTGAAGGGGTCCATTACAAGGAGTGCCTTGGGTGATTGCGTTTGAGATGAAGATGTCAAGCATTGAGTAGCATTAACATCAGGTTATGCTTGCCTGTTCCTGTTATGGTGGGGAATATGTTATTTGAACCGTGCCTAAAACAGGCACTATAGGAGCAGCAAGAGCCTTAGCCATTATCTGTAATCCCAGGGCCGACAGGTGCAGGCCATCTGTGCCAAAGCATCGTGTTCCGTTGACCATGTAATTCAAAGAAGACAGATACTGGATACCCTTGGAATGACACCAGAAGCATAGCCAATTGTTGAAGTAAATAATTCTGTCCTTGTACTGCATTATCAGTCTGGACGATAACTGAATGCTACTTAGGTCTAGGGCGATACCTGCCTGGGCTACAAGATTGGAGAGCTATTCCATGTCTCTTTACATGTAGTCCAGGAAGGTACATCTCAGGGCATTCACACTAACATGGAGAATGACACAGTCATATTGTACCTGTTGAGGAGTGACCTGAGTGCATAGGTTATGTTGCAGATCCTGTTACCCGACAGGCATCTGACAGTATCTATCACCTTGTGTAGCCTGCTGAGTGGGACATCAGTGTGACCGCCTATAGAGTCACCTATGACTAGTGTGTTGGGTACATTATATCGCCCTATTGGCTGTGGTTGATGGGCACACTGAGTCTGTGGGCTATAAGTAATTGGTGTTGTGTTGGGTGATGGGGGCTGCCTGCATTTCTGCTTTGGAGTTCTCTGTTGCCTAGACAGAGTAGTATTGAGAGGCTCCGCAAATGTTGTAGTCTTACTATGTGTGGCCTGTGGTGGTGGAGATCTAGTGAGACTATGTGATGAGTGTGGTGTGATGCAAACGTTTAACATCCCCACATGATTGTCAGGTTCAGTCTGGGTTGGAAAGAGCTTTACTTGCAGCATGGCTAGATATGTGCATCTCTCACAGGTTGTAGTGTTGTATGTTAGTAGGGGAGTATTGACTGTGTACACTAGATAATTTCTATATTGCCTCATGATGCCCATATTCATCATATAGACAGGCGATAACACTGGGAACTGACACTTGGACATGCCTAAATATTTAACTATTTCCCACTAGATATGTGAGGAAAGTGTATACAAGAGCTGTTTTAATCTAAGCAAGTGGGATATGTAAATAGAAACAGTGTTTACCTGTATGTAATGAGGAGGATTGAGTGCTATAGTAATTAGTAGCTCATGAAGTGCTTACATGTTTTGAACAAGTGCTGAGCATGAATAAGCAATACAGATAGGGTGCTGGATAACATAAACACACTGCCCACCCAACAGGTACACAGTCACATATCCATGAGCACTACAGAGCCCCTATAACCATAACTATGATAGTACAAGGTGCACTCAGGCTGCATGGGACCTGTCTACATCCCTGGTTGTATCATACACATATGGCAAAACAGTTTGCTCTACACATACATATCATGTGAAATATAGCTTCATGTCAGTCTGTGAAAACACTGAATGGTGCACACCAACAGTTATCACAACCCACAAAGTGGAGACACCACTCATAATGGGAGGCACTGCACTACTACCCTGCTGAGTCTGGTCTGAAAGTCCATGAACCTTAACCAACTATATGTTGTTAACAGTACAGATGTAGATGACAGTACGGATGATTTCACACTGCATATCATACCTGTGACAGGTCATAGGACATCATCACCCATACTGTGTTCCACCTACACTCATTTACTAGATGTACCATTGTATGTCACAGGAGTGTTCTGCCAGTGGACTGTTGACAGAACCAACACTACAAAAGGTGTCTGAGTAATATGTGCATATCACACTAGTGTCAGCTACAGTAAAACAGGGTTAATTCATTGTACTCCCCCTCATTGTAGCCCATACCACACAGACAAATGGGAGGCATCTGCCTATGTAAGTATGTGAATGGCTATGACCTAGGAGCAATAGCTGACTCAGTGTTGTGGACAACATATAGAATGGGCTTTGTGGGTGAGGTGTGTGACATATGTGCACAATCTGAGAGCTGCATATTGCATTGTCACCGCTAGGTTAATAACCATGCACCCATGAACTACCACCTAGGCAGCGGTCAACATAATGGACACTGTGTGTAAGGGATGGTGCTGTGCAATTTACCTCCCTGAGCTAGTGACATCACCACGCCTATTAGGTAGTCATAAAAGGCAACCCTAGTCATGACAGGGTGCCATCCATGAACATGGAGATCATTGTACATCCATACTCATCACTCAAGTGACCAATATCAGATCACATATCACCTTTAAGGGGTATTGCCCATGTTTGGATGGGCGACACCAGCCTTCACAATCCTCATCTCCACTATGTAGCATGATGCCTACCCTGCATAAAAACATGTCCAACACTGTGATGTTGGACATGCTACATGTACATATCCTGATCTGAAATACATACGTCATGGACATCCACCTTCCTAGTACAAGGATCACCACATGCTGGACAGAACCTTGTGCCATACATGTTACATACTCCTGCCATACTATGCAACCCTGTCCAGCAAAGCTGCACATTTCACCTCTGTCAGACATGGTGTGATGACCGCATGGTAGATGTATCATTAACCGTCTGGATCAGTTATGTGGCACTGCTTCACCTGGCGCCAGAAACATGGCTATTGGCTACAGCTAGGTAACCTTACATCTTAGGCTCATACATGGCCCAGGACATACAGGCTACTACATGACCTTGGCCATACATGCTATAGTTGATAACCATCCCTGCAAAAACCATCAGGCTAGCCAGTGTCCCATGTGTATCACATTTGCAACACAGGCGATATGTGGCAAGATGTTGAACTGCTGGACAGTGCCGTGTAGATGTATATGGCAAAACACATGCATATAAAGGCTTCCGTGTGCATGTATGCATTGTCACAGGTCATGTCAGTTAAGACAGTGTATGTGTTGATATGTGACCTATCAATGATCAAGGTCGACAGCATTAATCTGGACACATCCAGGCATGTGCTAATAGGTAAGAACACCAGTACAGGCAAACAGACATGCCCACATCAAGACAGCATCCACATGGAGTATGAGCAATGTAATCAGGTGACATACATATATGGTGATAATATCCAATCCCCATTGGGTGTCACATGTGTGTGACACAAACATGTCAGTGGTGTCAGTGTCATGAAGATTTGCAAAGACAACTGTTTATATGTAATTAATGTGATACACATGTATGTGCAGCTGTATCTCTGTGCATCTCTGAGATACTGTGACCTGTCTCCATCATTATGTCTTCCAGATATTCTGTGAGCAAGGCTCCCAGCCTATAGCCACTTGGAGGATGAGGCCCTTATACCTTACCTCCAAGACAACTATGATGTCCTGTTTAGCCATGTGCCACAGGATGCACAGCAGTGGGATGACCTGTGGCAGGAACTTTGCAGGAGGGTTAATGATGTGGGTGGCCACAACCGCACATACCAGCAGGTGCACAGACACTGCATGGACCTGATCAGACGTGTGAAACGGTGTGCGAATGCAAATCGCCAGGGAACAAGGTGCAACAGGTGGTGGGCCACCAACCCAGCCCCAACTCACATGTACCGAGGAGCTACTGGCCAACCTGGGGACACCATCAGAATAGCATCCACAAACATTGTGGAGGTGGGTGTCTCTCAACCACCGAGCCTGAAGTTGCCTGGTAAGTCACTACTGCACATATAACTATTATATCCCATATAGTTGCATGTGTCACTGTACAATATGCTATGTAACATCATATGCAAGGCATGTATACACACATGCCGCATACTATAATATGCTACTCTGTGTATGCACATATGTGCATACTCCATAGTATATCCTATTGTACTGGCGAATGTGTTAACATGTACATTGCACCCTGTAGCTGTCATACAGGTGTGGATAATGATCATACTGCTGTGTCACCCCTATATAGGTACCTCTGGCATTCCGCAGAGACAGCAGGTCATTGCAGGTGAGACAGTTATAAGTATCAGGCATGTTAATGCACAGATCTATTCACCATGTGGCCAGTTAACACATGTACACATAATGTATGGTCCGGTCACAATATACAGGTCGCATCTGCAATCCATCACATTAGCTACCCATGTGCAATACTTACAAACTAAGTGAAACACCGACATGAAACCTCAGAAACTGTCACTGCTAGATGTGTGGACAGCTGTGCATACAATGGCGGAGGTGTTGTTCAATGTAGGAACATGTACTATACATCAGAACTACACATGTGGGGTACACAAACAGTATTACACAGTGAATGGAGTATGGGCAGCCCACAGGATTCACCATTGTGGATTATGCCCCTGCTATGAGTGCACACATTGTGATGTGCCATCTGACATGTCCATGACATGTAGTGGTCCGGCTGCAACATTGTCTCACTATCCCATAAAACATACCCCACATACCAAACATACAACCCTTTGTCTGCATAACCCTGTGGACAGTGGAGTATATGACATCTATGGGTGTATGTCATATGGGACAACACAGACATGTGAGATAGATGGCCATCACAACTGTTTGGCCAACACAAGTTCACACATTGCCATGGAGGATGGCCAGAGACATGTAGCAACACACAGTAGATATGATGTGTTTGTGTGTACACCCTGTTATACATTGGCTACACATGGTCCAACTATAGCCTTTGCTGAATGGTTATATTGCAGATGTGGAACACTGGACATCCTACAAGCCTGTGCACAGCTTGTGGAGGCGTAAATTAATTCGACCACATAAGATGAGTTGAACATCATGACTGTGTCACAGCATGACAGTAGTCACCTGTACAGAATCCACATACATACACAGACAACCACATCAGGCCACAGATACAGTACATTTCCCTTGCTGCTGTTGGACATCACTGTCAGTCGTGCACCTCATGTGTGTGGTACACAGATGTCATGTGGGACATGGTGTATTGACAAGTCTGCCATGTGTGGACATGATTGCCAGGCAGCTAAAATATGTTTGCAGATGTGCAGGGGTGTCATCCATATGTCCTTCGGTGACCTGTGTCACACATTCCACATCATGGTTTACTGTGTATACAGCGACGTGGGTCATAGTATATATGTATTGTGTATGCACACAGTCATGGCTATGCACTGTGTGTGTAATTCACACTGTATAGCAATAGAGATGCCTCATGATTCCATGCAATGGCACTGTGTCTGTACTTCACAGTGTATAGCAATATAGATGCCTCGTAATACCCTTCAATGGTCATGCACATCTGCTAAATGTGCATTTTATCTCTAGGGCAGACAGACAATAATGCAATGTGACACCATTACCCCACTGTATATTTGACAGGACACCATTGTGTCAAACATGTGTGCACGTCAATGCACACATCAGCAGATTACATGTCATACTACATGTTAATGTCAAGGTCATATGCCACACATCAGCCATGTGTACTGTTAACTTGTGCTGGTCCACATGGTGTAACACAGGGATGGATGCTTACTACCATGACTGTGTGAAATGCATGACTTTTGCTATGACACACGCTTGCTGTTGTGTGCAACCCAGGGATGTATGATAACTACCACTATTATTGTCTGAGCTGCATGCCATCTGCTGTATCACATGCATGTTGCATGCCTTCTTCAAATCACATGCATGGTGTGTGTGTGTGTGTGTGTGTGTGTGTGTGTGTGTGTGTGTGTGTGTGTGTGTCTGTATTGTAATGTAGAGTTTTTGTTTGCCTTCACAGGTGATGTAGGTGCATTACCCTCCAGTGGTCCATCTGATGCTAGTGTCCCCACAGACCCTAGCAGTGATGATGAATATATACTTGAGGCACAGGCAGGGTTGTCAGGGACTAAATCTGTGCCATTGGTTGCCATTCCACCTATATCCCCTTCATCTCCGCACACAGATCTCATGCCAACACATACCCATTCAACAGTGGCCATAGAGGAAGGACAGTTAGCATGTGGTAGCTTGGAACAGGAAAGTGTGGTGGCTACGGAAGGTGTGTATTCACACCATGGTGTCAGGCAAATGACAGGAGATGGGCCACACAGGCATGTTGCCAGTGTTGCTTGTAGGAGGACCTCTGGCTGACATACCCCTGCAGGATAGAGCACAGCAGCTAGTGTCACCAGAAGCATGTTTCAGACTATAATGGTGACACAGGCATGTGCTGAATGGCAGAACAGAGAAGGGCAAAGGCTTCAGAGTGCTGCTATCCATTCTTTAAACGACAACATCCAGGCATTGTAAAATGCTCAACAGCAGATTGCTGAGGTTTTGGACAGACGATTGACATGGTTGGAATCCTTGACAGTGGCATGACAATCCACGAGCATGAGCTGTGTATGCTGGAACATCTGGTAGGAGTGAGGCATAGGGCACGTGGACATAGGCCAGCTACATAACCTGGTGCAGGTCTACGTGAACGAGCTACCTTACATGCCTGCTCCCATAGTGGCGGTAGCAGTAGCAGTGCAGCTGGTGCTGCGCTGTCCACACCAGAACACAGCAGGCCACGTGGATGTGGCCCTGGTTGGTCCCAATGGGGCATGGTTCCAGTGGACATGTGTCATCGGATATTACCCAATCTGCACCTCTGTCTGGTAGTGCCCATGCAACCCCTGGCAGGCACAGGTCACATGGCTGTGGCTGGACACCGTAAGCTGTAAAACCTGGTCTGTAAAGTCTGGAGCTGTCAATAATATCCCTGTGTAGGCCAGACACATGGCAGAACTGTGTGCACACATACACGCAGACACCAGAAACATCTGTAGGGCACCACAACACTCACATGCATAACAACCACACATGGCCAATTAGATCACAGGCCCTAACCAACACACATGATGTCATCCACTGGTACAGCCTAGGCTCCTGGCAAACATTATCACCCTGCGCATATGATGATGCCTGTACCCATCCCTGTCATCCACACCATCGGTGCAGGGACATGCTCATATGGTCTGATGCACAGGGTGAACAGAATAGGGAGATAAGTGTAGATTGCAATTGTTGTGTACTGTTGACATGCAGCAGACATACCATGTAGTACAGGTTTAGAATGCATTGTTTTCTGTTCACAGTATGTGTCTTGGTAACAACAGTAACAGCATGTTGGTAATGATGTCCTGCTTCCCTCCTTCAGGTCTAATTGCATGTGCCATTGAGTGCCAGTGTTTGCAGTTCCCCATGTGTAAATGTGGACTACTCACAGGTATGTATGGCAATACCAGCATGCTATTCGTAGCTTCAACCTCACTGTTAGAAAGGCTGACATTCCAAAGATGTCTACACATCTACTGATCCAGGAGCATGGGAGCTGTGTACTAAGCTACAGTGGATAGAGATGTGACATCCATACCGGGTGACATCACAGGTACAGTTACATGAGGTGGGGAGTTTACATAGCGGTCTAGCTGATGACAAGGGTAGAGGCCAGTTGATAGCTTGAGGCCTCACTGTGTAGAAATAATACACATACACATTATAGGATGAGAACACACAACTACACACACACACACACACACACACACACACACACACACACACACACACACACACACACACGTATTCACATACATGTATTCAGACACACAGTAACATGCCCACACTCACGGGTTCAATGACACTGTAACACACACACACACTTGATAGTGTTGAGGTGAGGACCCCTGCCTATGTTTTAATCACCATTACAGTATTGTGCACCCACATGATGCGACACAGAGAATAAACATGTACAGGTAGTCAGTAATGCCTAAGATCAACGGCATTAACTGGGTAGTAGATTGCATCACCTGGAGGGGTTAGGGGTCCTATCTGTTCACTATGGTAACATACATCCTCACTCCATGGACCAGACAGCCATACATACATACACACACACATTTTGGAGTCCACAATTGAATGCACCTATGTCATACACATACAGATAGCTCACATGTGTGTGATACACACCCCACCCCTGCCTATGTCTTGCTTTCTACACTGCAGTTGTACAGATCTCTGCAACAGTGTACAGGAGTGTGAGTAACAATTAGGATGTATTCCCCACCATACGTGGCATATATGGACACACAAGCAAACATACATGGCAGTACTGTAAATCAAACACCTGCTATCTTATGATATGTATGACAGACATGCAGTGGTATTGCCTGCATTACAATGTGTACTGATGCTACCTTTGGCAATTATGCTGATATAATTGGGAGGTCTTAAGTGTTACAGGTGTTAAGTGATTTACAGTCAGTGGCACCCTGACCGCTGTGTAGGTTGTATGTCATCCCCTTCAATTAACAGAAACATAGCTTAGTGTTTGCACATGTTATGGTAGGACAGCTTGTGACACACCTGTATGCTGTCTTCAGCAAACATCTATCTGCAAAGATGGCCCACCACTTAGTTATGTCCACACATCCGTCCATACCTGATGTACATCTTACCATACTGTCAGTGTATCACCATATACAGTTGGCAATGATGGGGCTGCATTGCAACTGCATGTTGTAGTAAGACACGCCTCACCTGCAAACATCAGCTACTGCACACGCATGGTAGTTGAACACACACCACTACATGTACATGTGTGTAGGTCCTACATTCCTGTCATTTAGCCATGTTTGTAGGCATTGCAATTGATGGACATGTGTGATGACATACATGACACATGGACTGTTGTATGATATGATAGTTGTCATGGGTAACCAGTACAGAAGGAATGTTAGCTCAGTGAAAATTGATATCACACCTTATGTACTGTTAGCATTCAACAGCCATGGACCTACCTTCCATGTGCATGTGTGTAATTGCTGTAGCCACCTGTCTGCATGAAGGACGGCAACAGCTATGCTATGTACATATGTGTTTTGTGTGTGTGCGTGTGTGTGGCATGTACATATCCACAGCAGGTACATGTATGTCATATCCAAACATGAGGGTGTTTACTGGTGTACAGCAGCAGTTATCTGTTACTGCTGTATATGACCCAGGGCCCCTGTTATGTGTCCAGCCGACCTGGTTACAAACAGTGGTATCATTGCATTGCATAACACATGCTGCAACTGTGTCAGTACATGGGTAGTCTGCACAGTTGCTGTAGAGCTAGGTACAGTCCACTGGTCATGGGTCACATGGTGTTGTACTAATATATTCTCTACCACACGTATGGATGTGTGCTGCTGGTCCAAGGACATGGTGATGTCTGAGGGCTACATCCTAGAAAGCCGTTTTTGACACTGTGATCTGCACCTGCCACATCTGTGATGCCTTTTGAGGGTATACTGGTCAGTACATGTGAGTTGCCTTCATGTATGTGGGGACACCACCACCTGGAGTGGTCCGTAATGGTGTTATGGCCCACATGTCTGTATCCAAGGTATATGGTGGTAGTGCTATTGTGCACAACTGAGCCTTCCGCCAGGTGTTCCTCACTGCACAGATGTCAGTATTCCCCATTGTTGGATCTACATTGGGCAGCTGTGATCATGAATGCTACAAATCTAGCACTGTTTAGCATACACATACAATGCAGTTGTCCTCTAGGTGTCAGGGTGTTAACCTGGTCTCGGGACATTCGTCTATGAATGGCACTATATGGGCGAAGTAGCCACTCCTGGCAGGACATCACCATGGGTGGTATTAGTGTGCCAGGTTTAGTTTGGTACATCTAAGGAGATGGACAGCAGCAGACGTTGTGTAGAAGACCGCTGTCAGATATTTGTAGTGCAGCATTCATGCTAACAATGACAACTATCAACACCATTGTGCCCTTCTGTATTTAGAATCAGAGTGCATACAAAACAGCCCTTTGCTACTAAGTGTGTGAGCATGCCCAGTATGATGTTGTGTAGATGGACACATAGTGCATTCCAAACGGTCGTGTGCTACTAAGTGTGTGAGCATGCCCAGTGACACCTTGTGTCAGTTATGTGCCTCTGTGTGTATGGGCATGGCCATTGTAACCTTGTATAGCGATAGTGGTCATCCAGTCAACAGATGGCCATGCCCCACTTCAGGATGTATTCCTACATTGAACACACTGGTTCACAGGTATGTACATCATAACTGCCAGTATCCATGCCGATGTCCACATTCCTAGAAGGTCATATTGACAGTCTTGAAAGGTGTAGTGTCTGTGGCGTGGCTTGTATCTATGTAGTATTGTAATAGTGGTCCATAGATTGGCGGTTGTCCTGATCACACCACTGGTGTGTGTTTGTCTCTGTCTACTTGGGGACAGGAATATGCTTTTAGACTGCTCACACTCCATACATTCCCTATTGCATTCTTTTCCATTGCTGATGATGTCATCCACCTAGAAGTATGCCTCTGGGAGGGCTGTGTCCCACTAATTTCGGTAGTGCGTTCTGTAACTGCGTAATGCTGTAGGGTGATAAGGGAGTTAGATCTGTGTTCTAATCCAAGCCATGCCAACTGTGTGTGTGTCCATCTGCCTGGGGACAGTAATATGCTTTTAGACTGCTGACACTCCATACAATCACTATCGCTGACTTTTCCATTGCTCATGATGTCACCCACCTAGAAGTATGCCTCTGGGAGTATTGTGTCCCAATAATCTTGGTAGCGCGTTCTATAACTGCGTAATGCTGTAGTGTGATAAGGTAGTTAGGTCTGTGTTCTAATCCCAGCCATGCCAACTGTGTGTGTCTCCGGTTGCCTGTGGACAGAATAATGCTTTTAGACTGCTCACACTCCATACAATCCCTATCGCTGACTTTTCCATTGCTGATGATGTCACCCACCTAGAAGTACGCCTGTGGGAGTGTTGTGTCCTAGTAATCTCAGTAACACATTCTGTAACTGTGTAATGCTGGTGGGTAATAAGTTAGCTAGGTCTGTGTTCTAATCCCAGCCATGCCAACTGTGTGTGTGTGTCTCCATCTGCCTGGGGACAGAATAATGCTTTTAGACTGCTCACACTCCATACAATCCCTATCGCCAACTTTTCCATAGCTGATGATGTCACCCACCTAGAAGTACACCTCTGGGAGTGTTGTGTCCCAGTAATCTCGGTAGCGCGTTCTGTAACTGCATGATGCTGTAGTGTGATAGAATAGACAGGTAGGTGTTCTATTACATGGCATGACAGGTGTGTGTATTTTGGCAGTCATATCCTATGTGTTGGTATCTGTGAGTGGCTAGCTCCAAGATGTGTTGAGGAGTGTGTTTTGTTGTTTTCCTATATAGTGTCCATAAATGTCACAATCGCCCAAGAGACTGGGTTGACAAGAAATACACATACATTCGCCAATAGGTTTAGTGAGTAATGTCAGCAGCCCTAATCTTACCCTTTATACAGTCTGAACCCATGTGATGCACAGAAACACACTTGCCTTGATAGTAACACCAGTACATAATGCTGGAGGCACATGTGGTTTCCTTTTCATTCTTGTCTAATGCTTTGGTGTCACGTGGTCTGCTGTTGTGATATATATTCTATATCTACGTATGTGTGTGTATATGTATATGTGTGTATATGTATATGTGTATATATGTATATGTGTATATATATATATATATATATATATATATATATATATATATATATATATATATATATATATATATATATATATATATATATATATATATATATATATATGTGTGTGTGTGGACATTAGCACACATAAATCTACATGATGGAATACATGTCCTATACTGCTGAATGCCTGTGCTGGATGATCTGTACGTGATAACCTCAGATGTACGTATATCTGCCATGGCTTAGTGGTAAAGTACATCGTCTGTGGAGTGAAGGGTCTGGGGTTCGAGCCGTGTGGAAACCAGTTGTTTTGTTGCTGGGAAGAACAAGGGACATTGAATACGGTGATAGTAAGGCACTTTTAACCAGTTGTGTGCAGATCTGCATGACAGTAAGCAGTGGTTATTTTTGTGTAGGTGCAGTATGGGTCATGTAACTATGCATTAGAAAACAATACTATGCAAACAAGGTGGAAAATAGTGAATCCCATTTATCCCCAGGGTGTGATGCAGATCCCAAGAGTGTATGTGTATAGATAGCCGGGTGCAGGACTCGAATATAGGTGAAAGCATGGGGGGGTGTCAGGCATACTGTACGTACATTGGAGCCCTGTGTCTCAGGATTGCTCCTGCCTTAGCACGCCTAAGCTAGGTGTGTGTCTATACCTGCCTAGTGCAATTGGGAGGGACAACAGCAGTAAAAGAGTAGTCAAGATGAACAAGCTGGGCAAACAGGTGATAATTATCACAATCAGCAGATTACAGGCCCAGTCCGGCCCAGAACACTACGATAAAGTGAGCAAGCACCATACCCACAGGGTTTTTCCACAATCTACACCACCGGTGTATACATGTGGGGAAATTTTAAAAAACAATCCAAGGAAATGAGAAGGGCTGCAGCAGGCAACATAGACCAACATGTGCAGGAGGCTGAGGGTGGTGAGGATGTGAATGCTGCTGAACAACCCTCAGTGAGGAGACAGAGAAGACTGTACAGACCCAGGGTAACCTACCAGGGGCTACATGAGCTGGAGAAAGTGGAATGCTATGGGGTGGACAGAGACCTCCTACAGCAGATTGTTGAGCTGTGCCGTCCACACCTGACACATCAAACAGGCCGAGGGAAACCCATCCCAGTGGATACCAAGGTATGTGTAGGCCTAGGTATACTAGACACAGGTACCTCCCAAACCACAACTGGGGATATCATGATGATCTCACAGGCATCTGCATCCAGAGTATTCCACCAGTTCCTGGATGCCATGTCATCACATGCCAGTGAGCACGCACATTTCCTCAACACATGTGAGGTGTTGACCAACCATATGCGTCTCTTCCACCAAATGGCAGACTACCCTGGGGTAGTGGGTGCTGTAGCCTGCATGCACATACACATCAAACACCACCCGGTGAGCGGGATAGGGCCTACATTAACCGCAGGGGTATCCCCTCCATCAACTGCCAGGTTGTATGCGATGCCCAGGGCATTATACTGAATGTGTGTGCTGGCTGCCCTGGAAGCTATGACGATTCCGATATATGGCATCTGACACAGCTGTACCACACCTTTGCCAATTTGGACATCCCCTACGATCACCTAGTTGGGGATACTGGGTGCCCACTGGAGCCGTGGCTGATGACACCCATCATAAATGTACACACATGCACAAATGAACAACTATGCCATAATGAGGCACACACACAGGCAAGACATATAATTGAGTGTGTGCTTGGGATGCTCAGGTCATGGTTCCGGTGTCTGGACACATCCGGTGGAGCCTTGCAGTATTCACCAGCTGCATGCACCCAAATTGTTATGGTATGTGCTATGCTGCACAATATGATCCTGTGGAAACAGCTACAGCAGGAACAGCATGGGGCAGGGCCACACAGCTCCCCCCACCAATGCCAAGGCCTGTACAGGCACAGAGTGACTCAGAGGAGGAACTACCTGAGCCGGACCCAGTAGGCGGGATGAGGCATGCCCAATATGACCTGGCCTTGGCAAAGAGGCAATGCATAGCATATGCACTGACACAGTAGGTACCCAGGGAATGTCACCCTCTCTGACTTGCACAGACAGTAAAAGGGATGCCAAACATGACACTACCTGTGCTCAGCCATGTATAGGAAGTGCACTGTGTGCATGCGGCATAGGCAGCCCTCCAGCACTATCCTCAGGTCTAACACACCCTCAAGGTAAGTCAATCAATCTACCAACTGGCAGTTGTATTAGAATGTGTTTGTTACCTGTAGCTATGATATGGATGTGAGCATGCAAGGGAATTTGGTGGCTGAATGTTAAGGCAGTGGACAGTAGACATTCATAGTGGCCCCATGACATCTTTAGCACATACTGGGGTCACAATAGTAGCCAGTAGTACACAGGGTGTCCTAACCCACTGCGGGTAATGGGCTGAACATCATGTGTGTCGATACAGCCCACACAAGTCTCAACCAGCTGGACAGGTGTAGACCAACACAGACAAATGCTGTACAATGGCCTCTGAATATGCCCAGTGGATGACCCCCCCACACACACACAGACACACACAGACAGACTACAGCAGGCCAGGCAGTTGGATGTAGGTTGTGAAAGCTAGGACGTCTGAAACTAATATGTTGGTAATTAAAGCTAAGTTCTGGAGTACACTGGTATGCCTCTAGCCAGCACAATAGGTAGGTCTACACACTGAAATGGAGTACCTGACATACCAGTACAATAGGACAAAAGTGTACAAGTGTCAGCTGTGCCCCCCTTCCAACGTACACATGTAACAGTCAGGTTCGCCCCCCCGGTGTTATGTAGGAATGTTGATACAGTCGGATGTCCCCCCACGCTGTGCAGAAATGTAGTGACAGTCAATGCCACATGACTGATGGATACCCTGCAGACACAGCATGCCACCTGTCAGTGTACAATGCAGAGGTCGGCACTACAGTACAGCCTATCTGGACATGTAACACATGCAATCCAGTTGACATTACTGGGCATGCTCAAACACATGAAGGTATGATAGCAATGTCAGTTGACAACATGTGGAATGGTCATACTGGGTATGCTCACACATGTAAACACAAG